>NW_027464585.1:27707500-28007500 GCF_043290135.1 Rhipicephalus microplus | reverse complement strand
ACACTATCGTCAATTTTCTAAGCAGTCCTCAAGCATTCGAGAGTCCAGCGCGAATCGACAAGTGCCTCAAAACGAAGTGGCACTTGCGTTTACTTACAGAAGGCCATGCATACATTGGGAAAAACCCAACCGTCAAGCGCGTCTCCCTTGTACACGCAAGTCGGCATTTCCGAAGTCATCGCTTCAGCATATGACACGAGACTTTGCTGAACCACCTGATGCCCTGCACTCTTCGTCTCGCATACATGGTCCACCACCTGGTTTTCTACGACGCAGCTCTTCAAAGGCTCCTTACGGTCACTATTCGTGTCATAAGGACGCCTTGTTCATGGTTGACCAGCTGACACATGGGGAAAACACCAAACAACACTAAGATGACTCAAAGAGTAAAAATCAGTCTCCACGCATTGGAGCAGCTTACTCCCCGTCTCGCAGACTTGGCCCGCATCCTGGTCTTACATCACTTCGCTCTTTCATCGCTCACAACGCTCACCTCACGCCTCACTCACCCACTACGGTTGGGATAGAGCTGCGTAACTCCGAATATACTCAGCCAAGCCTAGGGCCAACCGTCCTCATTCATGCATCAGAACAGCTTATCTCTCAAGGTGCGGACTCAGAAAAACAGCCTTAAGTGAAATCTGACCAAACCAAGCCTCTCGCACTGTCGCCGTCGAGTTCCCAGCCACCTGAGAGCCCAATCAACACAGGAGGCTCGGAAGGATCAACTTTCAAGCACTTCCCTGTGCTAGGAACGTCCATTAAGAATGTCGTTGCAAGCACATTTTTCTGTCAATTCTGGCACACTATCTCCATTGCCTGACACGAATCGCGACACCCTAACAAGTATCGACTATTTACTGATCAAATCACCATGCAAAGAAAAGCAGACAAATGTTCCTGAAAGATGCCCATCTGACCAACTTTCGCAAGAAGACGAGCAATTTCAGCAAAAGCCACTCCACAAACTCCAGGAACTACAACGGACACACCAACAAGGACGACGACGCAAAGCAAGCGTCTTAAAACAAATTCAAGAAGAGAGGCATTTTCGCATAAGGAATCGGCGCCAGAAACGCATTTGGCACAAAAGATCAAGACTGCGCCTAAGATTACAGCTCCGAAACCTCAGAAAACACTGAACAAGACAAGAAGTCACCAGTTCCACCACGGAAGGATTCAGACACCATCCCATTAGTTTACGACAACGAGCACGCACGCAGCAAAGACAGCGACGCTGAAGACCGATCTACTGCAACGCTTTCAAACAGCGTCCACTCTTCGCAATAATGCCAGCCATTTCATCAGTCTCCACGTCCAAAGCATTCTTGTGTTATCCAGGACGCAACCATCAGCATCACCGCCAGATCTCTTATTGATATCACCGGACTGCCACACTCTCCCCTCAAGTCTTAGCGACGAAGAAGACAACACGTACATTTTAAAATTTGTGAGACTACCTCTTTATTTTGACATTGGTGACTTTCAAGCCACTCCTTGTTTACTTTTTTTTGTTTGATGTTGTAACTCAAGCCTTCTTTCGGGGGGAGGGGGAATCATGTGACGCATGAAGGTAGCGATGGTTCGTAGAAGCCGAGGAGTAAGAAGTGCAGAAAGGAATAAACTTGTCGTATGAGCCAGGCCACGTCGCCCAGTCATCATAGCGTCATATATATATATATATATATATATATATATATATATATATATATATATATATATATATATATAATATATATATATATATATATATATATATATATATATATATATATATATATATATATATATATATATATATATATATATGTAATGAAGTCTTGGTTTGAGTGACCTTTATTAGGCCCGAGGAACCGGCAGCCGACAGCTACGATGAATGAGCCAAGATGATGATGCTACGCGACAACGATGTGGATGCATGAGCCACACATGATAATGATGATAATGTACCGGTGAAGAGGATGCGTATACTAAATGCACACACAGTTTCCCCCCACGTGAAAGCGGCCAGCTTGGCCGCGGCAAGTCAAGGGGACAAAGAACGTCGCATGAATGGCTTCATCGGCGATCTGCTGGGGCTACAAGTGGCGTCACGCGATAATTCACAGGTGAAGTCTCTTCAAGAATTGTGCACGGCCCGATAAACCGTGGCTGATAATTGTCACACAAACCAGGTGTGCGAATAGGCGTCAAAAGGAGCACTTGGTCTCCAGGTTGAAAGGATACAGCACGATGCGATTCATCATAAACTAGCTTTATGCCTTGCTGTCGGGCTTCGGTGTTTACACGAGCACGTTGGCGGCACTGTGCGAGTCGTAAAACGTATTCCTCTGTAGAGGATGGAGATGAATCTGCTTGGCAGGTAAAGAAAGAGACGTCCAGGAAGAAGTAGGGGAGCGTCCATAAACTAGGTAAAATGGTGAGTGGCCGGTTGTCCGCTGAATGGCCGCATTGTAGGCGAAAGTGACGAATGGTAGAACTACGTCCCAGTTTTTGTGGTCTGGTTGAATATATAGGCGGCGATCATGTCAGCAAGAGTGCGGTGGATTCGCTCAGTGAGGCCGTTAATCTGGGGATGATAACTAGAGGCAGTCTTGTGAGTTGTGCCGGAGGCGTGAAGAAGTTCGTTCACTAGTTGTGAAAGGAAGGCCCTTCCACGGTCACTGAGCAATACACGTGGAGCACCATGATGCAGTATAATGGATCGGAGGATGAAATCGGCAATTTCAGAAGCTGAACCAGTAGGGACGGATGCCGTCTCGGCGTAGCACGTCAAATCGTCAACGGCTGTTACTATCCACTGGTTTCCAGCAGCACTGATTGGGAGGGGAAATAGAGATCGACACCTACAACTTCAAATGGTGAGGCTGGGCACGGAAGAGGCTGTAGTGTACTGGCTGGAGCAGATGTTGGTAGTTCTCTACATTGGCAGGTAGTGCAGGAACCGACGTACCGAGCTACACTAGTGGTAATGCCTGGCCAATAAAACCAACTTCGAAGGCGATCATAGGTTTTATGGTAACCAAGGTGACCAGCAGTCGGATGGTCATGAAGCGCTCTGAGGACTTCGGACCGAAGCGATCGGGGTAGAACGGGAACCCAGCGCTGACCGTGAGGATGGTAAATTTTGCAGTGCAGCACCGAGTTGCCCAGCTTAAATTGCGAGAGTTGGCAACCGAGCCTTGCATTGGGTGGGCGGGAACTGCCAGTGAGGTTGCCTATAATACGTCGACAGTATGGGTCAGCCAACTGTCGAGAAGGAAAATCGTAAGGGTCGTCCGAAGGCAGCTGGTTCATAGAGGCGAGAGAGGAAACCGCCGTAGACGTGGACTCCGAGGGTGTGTTGTTCAAAGTGATTGCGGGAACCCCGAGTGGAGTCGCTGGTAGTGGGCAGCGAGAAAGAGCGTCGGCGTCACTATGCTTCCTGGCACACTTCTATACGATCTCAAAATCATATTCTTGGAGGCGTAGAATCTAGCGGCCGCGGCGTCCCGACAAGTTCTTGAGTGTCGAAAGCCAACATAAAGCATGGTGGTTGGCCACAATATGTATGCCCACAATATATATATATATATATATATATATATATATATATATATATATATATATATATATATATATATATATATATATAAATAAGGGAAAGAAGTGTATACCTAAGGGCTCGTTTTTCCGTGTTTTTAACACAATATTAATGAGATATAACAGACAGTAATGCCAAGGAATGTACAGGGGAAGTTATTAAAATCAATGGAATGTAAATAAGAAGAAAGAAAAGTGGATAAAAAACTACCAACTGTGCTCAACGTTGGTAATTTTTTCATCCACTTTTCTTTCTTCTTACTTACATTCCATTGATTTTAATAACTTCCCCTGTAACATTCCTTGGCATTACTGTCTGTTATATCTCATATATATATATATATATATATATATATATATATATATATATATATATATATATATATATATATATATATATATTTCTTGAAAGTCTTCCTGGATTCCGGTCGAGTTATAAGTCACCAGAAGAAGCGCACGAGCAAACGAAAAACGATGCTTTATTGCCAACGTTACGGCCGGGGACCGGCCTTCGTCAGGGCATACGTGCATATTACACTAACACGCACTTAAAGACATAGCATGGTGGCCCCCAATTGTGAATCATCACTCTTAGCAATATTTACATACATGTTAACAAAAAGATATTTAGACATGCGCAGCATTTTGTTGATAGTGGAGCAGCAGCGCGCTATACAGAATATGGTAGGGCAAGGTGACTTAAAGCATAGATACAAATAATATGATGGACACTTGTGATATCGCAACATTTGTGAATGAACAAAAAAAGGCAATGCCATGGTAAGTTACGTTCGTTGTCAATGAAATATACATGAGCATAATATCACCAATGATGTCACAAATGTGGTAACAGAGTGTGCATGCATTCTGGTCAACTAACTAATGTGTCAACAATGACACCGCAACGTAATCACGGCAATGGACAAACGTGTATGTGGGCTACGGCGGTTGATTTATCTGATTTGCCGGTAAAAACGTAAGCCTCCCTGGGTTTTCGTTTATTCCAGACGCTATGGCGTTAAATTTATGAATAAGAAAAGATTCACGAACTTCCATTTCGTAGTGCGATTTGAAACCAGATTCGAGTATTGTGGCAGTTATGTTGTCGAAAGAGTGGCCTGGGGTAGCGAGGTGTTTGGACAGGGGAAGGCTAGGCAGGCATCTGACGTGTGACCTGTGATTATTAAAGCGCAACCGGAAAGCTGTCTCTGTTTGACCAATATATTGGAGGTCACACAATGAGCATTGGAGCAAGTAGATTGCATTGCTCGTGTCACAGTCGAAATTGCCTTTTATCCAGAGAGTGAAGTTCGACGCAGAGCTCTTAACAATACGCGACGTGGTCATGTGGGGGCACACCTTGCAGCGTGCCTTGTTGCATGGGTGACACCCCACTGGGGCTGGCGTTGATAGTTTGGATGACGTAAGTATGTCTCGTAGGTTTCTCGATCGGCGGTAAACTGCTCGTGGAGGCTCCGGGAAGACGTCTTTGAGACGATTGCTCTGCATTAGTATGTTGTAGTGCTTTTTGAGGATCGCGTTAGCATTTGGAATTGACGGAGAATGTGTCAGAATTAAATTGATGTGTTTCCGGTGCGCAGGTTCTTTATTTGATTTTAGAAGCGCTCTTCGGTCAATTGCATCGGCGCGCATAATCGCATTGTCGATAATCTGAGGCGGGTACTGCTGTACAGTTAGGGCATCACGAAGCTTATCACAGTTTTCAACAAAGTCTGAATTTTCAGAGCACAGTCTTTTGAAACGAAGTGCTTGACTGTAGGGTATACTCGTCTTACAATGTTTTACATGGCTGCTTTTGAAATGAAGGTATCGGTGAGCGTCGGTGGGTTTTCTGTATACTTTAGTAGATAATTTTTCGCCGCAAAAGGATACTGTTACATCCAGGGAACAGATGGATGCCTTCGAGTACGAATGTGACAATGAAACGGATAGATGAACCTTGTTAAAGTCTGCAATGAAAGTCATTAGTTCCGCTTCGCCGTGATGCCAGATAAAAAATATGTCGTCTATAAAACGTTTGTAGTAATATGGCTGTAGTCTGCGCGTTGAAAGAAAATGATTTTCCAATTGGCCCATAAATATATTCGCGTAATTTGGACCAATTTTGGTGCCCATTGAAGTGCCACCAACTTGTACGTAGTGAACACCGTCAAACTGAAAATTGTTAAACTCCAGGATGAGTTTTAATAATGTGGCTAATGTACAGCTATCAACAGATTTGTCACATGATGAGTCGTTATAAGCATCCACTACTGCACGAATGCCGTCTTTGTGGGGAATATTAGTGTAAAGTGACGCAACATCTAATGTTACCAGAAATGAGTCAGCAGGTATATTCAGGTCGATGATGTCAGTGAGGAAATGAGAAGTGTCCTTCAGATAGGATGGAAAAGTTGGAGGTAGTATACTAATCAAGCCATCGACATAGCTTGAAAGTAGTTCGGTGACAGTGCCAATGCCTGACACTATAGGACGACCGGGGTTATTGGGCTTATGTATTTTAGGCAATAGGTAAAACCTTCCTGGAACAGGGCTCAGTGGGACTAATGAGTACTTTGCTTTATCGGGAAGTTTGTCATCCAGTATTAAATGCTTGATTGTATCAGTAACGATGTCCTTAAATTTTTCGGTGGGGTTTTCACTGAGTCGCTTGTAAAACGTGTCATCATCTAGCTGTCTCTGAGCTTCACAAACGTAGTTCGTTGTGTTCATTATCACGATTGCGCCTCCTTTATCGGCGGGTTTTATTACGATATCTGTGTGTTCTTGTAAACATTTAACTGCATTCCGTTCTTCGAATGTGAGGTTTCCTTTGAATGAAATGCGGTTCCCATAAGCCTGCAGGATGTCACGCTGAACTGCAGAAATGTACATATCGAGGAATTTATCGCGTTGTGTAGGCGGCGTCCAGTGTTCATGGGAAGACATGTTACTCTTGGATGATGAACGTTTATGGAAGAATTCGCTTAGCCTCATACTGCGCGCGAATTCATCTAAGTATTTTACCAAGTTAAATTCATTGTAGCCGCCAGTAGCTGGACAGAAATTCAAGCCCCGAGTAAGCACACTCATTTCTGAGTCAGATAAAACCACGTTTGAAACGTTTACTACGTTAGGTCTAGCTGATAGTTCGTCTCGTCTAGAACAGGATGATTCAACGGGAAGGGAATCTGCGTTGGTCAGTGGTTTTGGAAGGGTAATGTGGTCACGCAAAAACTTTTTTGCTTTCTTCTGCTCAATTTCTAACTGTTTTCTCTGTTCGTATTTAACCAGCGAAGCCGATTCAGAGGGATCCAACATACGAGCCTTGCGCAACTGTCGTTCACTGTTTAGCAACGCTTTGACAGCTGAATTATAATGGTCGATGATGATGCGCATGAGAGCTAGGGACGCATTCTTTAACGTTTCGTTCCATTTCTCGACGTTGCGTTGTGACATTTGGGATGTTGCTGGTTTGAGCGAAATCACAAGTCCTTTCGGTACAGTCAAGGCGTTTAAATAGGTATTTAGCGTAGATGCATGAATTTTGTATTTCACACGTTTTTCCACAATTTTTCCAATTCTGAGAAAGTCACGACTCTGAATAGGGTTGTCGCATGAGGTCAGTATTAGTCAATTGTTTGAAGATACAGTGCTTTTCTCACGATTGCATTTTCTTAAAGGGTACCGGTGAGACAAAGAAATTTTTCCAGACCTTTCACGAGTGGAGAGTCCTTCGTTCTTTGCTTTCGCAGCAACTGTGGCGTAGGTAGATTTTTCTTGCGCCAGTGGCTCGGTGTAGATTTCGGGCAAATGGAGGCGTTGGGGTGAAGATGAGCAGGGCGAGGACGCAAGTTCCGCAAGACCAGGTTGGTAGGCATTGGAGGATTGCTTCATGGGACCACTGGGCATGTGGTCTAGCCAAGAGGAAGACGAGGCGTCCGTTGCGTTCCGGAAACACAGCTGCTTGATGTGGCCAGCCATCAGTGCAACGCCCTCGAAGTTTGGGTGAAGGCCGTCTGCCGCGAGGACGCGCACCGAAGGAAACCATTCCAAGGCATGGAAGACACGATGAAGCGACCACACCCAAGGCACAGAATTCAGGCAAGCCAAGTCCCCACAGAAGATCAAGATGACGACCACTCATGATGATGAGCATGTGTAAAGATAGTAGATGTGCCTAATGAATGCCCACACAACCCTCCCACCCTTCACGTGAAAGCGGTCATCCTGACCGCAGTTCTTGGCCGCAGTTTAAAGCTAAGAAGAACGTCGTATGAAAAGCTTTATGCGGAATACATAAACTATTTCTGCTGCCCAGCAGCGGCGGTTCATTGGAAGAAGAACGGGTGCCACGCGATAATTGACAGAAGACGTTTGCTCCAAGACAGTGTAGGGGCTAATGAAACGTAATTGAAACTTCTCGCACAGGCCAGGAGTGCAAATGTGTGTAAGAAAAAGAACTTCGTCGCCAGGGCTGAAGGACACGGCACGATGAGAGGCATCATATTCAATCTTGCGATCCTGTCGCTTAGCTTCAGTGTTGACGCGAGCCAGCTGGCGGATATGAAGTAGACGAGACACGTATTCTTCACTTGAAGATGAACATGGTTTAACAGGCACAGTGAAGAACGAAACATCGAGTAAAGAAGAGGGGAAGCGACTGTGGGTGATGTAGAACGGCGAGTAACCAGTTGTGCGCTGTGCAAAAGTATTATAGGCAAAAGTGACAAATGGCAAAACGGTGTCCCAGTTTCTGTGGTCTGGTTTGATATACATCGCTATCATATGTGACAGTGTACGACGAAAGCGCTCAATCAGGCCATTCATCTGAGGATGGTAACTGGAGCTTGTTTTGTGTGTAGTGCCAGATGCCTTGAGCACTTCTTCGACGCGTTATGAAAGAAATACTCTTCCACGGTCGCTCAGGATCACACTAGGAGCTCCATGACGAAGAATAATTGCTCGAAGGATGAAGTCAGCCACTTCCGAAGCTGATGCAGAAGGCACGGGAGCTGTTTCGGCGTAGTGGGTGAGGTGGTCCACAGATGTAACTATCCATCGATTGCCCTTGGCGGTCATAGGAAGCAGACCCTACAGGTCAACGCCAGCTAGCTCAAATGGTTGCAGGGGACACGGGAGTGGTTGTAATTGTCCACTTCGAGTTGATGTAGGTAGCTTGCGACGCTGACAAAGGGTGCATGAGGCAACGTACTTCGCGACACACGTGGACAAGCCCGGCGAGTAGTAGTGACATCTTATGCGGTCATACGTTTTCTGGAAGCCCATGTGTCGAGCAGACATGTCGTAGTGATATGTTTTGAGGACTTGAGCCCGAAGGGAGCGAGGTAGAACGGGCACCCATCGTTGATCATCAGGGTGGTACGTATGACGGTACAGGACGTGGTTGTTGAGCTTGAATTGCGTCAGCTGTCGGCGATGACGCGCGTTAGGCGGCCGGCAAGTCCCGTCAAGATGGTTCATGATGCGGCGACAGTAAGCGTCAGCACGTTGGCGAGATAAGAACAAACCACACTCGCTTGGAGAAGTTGGGTCCACAGTAGCTAAGGACGAAACATGTAGGGAAGAGACGGCCGAAATCTCCTCGAGTGTGGCAGTGGCGGGTTTGTTAAGTTGCTCCGAAGAGAGCGGGCAACCCGAAAGTGCGTCGGCGTCTTGATGTTTGTTTCACGACTTGTATGTAATCGTGAAGTCGTATTCTTGTAAGCGAAGGATCCAGCGACCAAGGCGGCCGGACAAGTTTTTGATTGTCGATAGCCAGCACAAGGCGTGATGGTCCGTAACCACAGTAAAGTGGCGGCCGTGGAGATAAGGTCGAAACTTTTGTATCGACCATACGACCGCTAGGCACTCCTGTTCGGTGATGGTATAATTCTTTTTGGCAGGGGTCAGTGCACGGCTCGCGTATGCGACGACTTTCTGAAGTAAAGATCTGTCTCGCTGTAGGAGAATTCCATTAATGCCTTGACCACTAGCGTATGTATGCAGGAGCGTAGGCGCGGTTTTGTCGAAATGGCAGAGGACTGGTTCGGATGTGAGTGCACACTTCAGTTGGACGAACGCCGCTTCACATTCAGGAGACCACACAAAGGTGACGCCTGATCCGAGCAACTTGTGCAATGGTGAAGCTACTGAGGCGAAGTCTCGAATGAATCGGCGAAAATAAGAAGCGAGGCCGAGGAAACTGCGCAAATCTTTGGCTTTTTCAGGAGGTGCGAATTGTTGGACAGTGGAAATCTTGTCTGAATCAAAACGAATACCGTCCTTGCTTACGATGTGGTTTAACACTTTGTCTTGCTCGCAAAACGGCACTTCTTGGTGTTCAGCTGAAGGCCTGCGTTTGCAAGGCACGTAAGAACTTTGTCCAGTCGTTGCAAGTGCTGAGGGAAGGTTGACGAGAAAATAATGATATCGTCTAAATAGCACAAGCAAGTCTTCCATTTCAAGCCTCGCAAAACAGTGTCGATCATCCGCTAGAATGCTGCTGGAGCATTTCAAGGGCCGAATGGCATGACGTTGAATTCGTACAGCCCATCTGGTGTTGAAAACACTGTCTTTGCTTTGTGATCCTCTTGCACGGGTATTTGCCAGTAACACGAACGCAGGTGTAGGCTTGAGAAGTACTCGGCACCATGCAGTGAATCCAAAGCATCCTCTATGCGCGGCATGGGGTAAACATCCTTGTGGGTAATCGCATTAAGTGCTCTGTAGTACACGCAAAATCGCACGGAGCCATCTTTTTTCCTTACAAAAACAACAGGGGATGACCAAGGACTCGCGGAGGGAGGTATAATGTTCCGTTGCAGCATATCGGCTACACTTTGTTCAATGACCTCACGCTCGGACGAAAAGACGCGATATGGTCGACGGCGTACGATGGAAGCGCCATCGGTCTGGATACGATGCCTACTAAAGAACGTCCGTCCCAGAGGTGAAGAATGGGCAACAAGCAATCTCCTATGCTTTTGTAGCAAGGCAAGCAACTCATCTCTCTGTGAAGAGATCAGCTCTGGACTAATAGTCGCAGCAAGAAAAGAAACGCATGATGAACGTTCAATACAAGGAAGCTCAGAACACGCTGGCCTAAGCGGGACAACAGAGACAGGTTGGGATTTGGTAACGCAAGTCATTGTGGTGCCTTTAGGAATGAGAATTTTGTCAGACGTCTGGAGCCATTGTGGAACCGCGCTAGACCTGATGCAAGGGATATACCTCTTGCGAGAAAGCGTGCAGATGGTTGGACAAATACGTCACGAAAGACGATCACATTAGAAGTGATCGTAACTATTCGCTGATGACCAGGTGGTAGCTCGGTATCTTCCGCAGCGAGCAAGCAAACGGGCTTGTCATCCGCATAAAGGGCATAGTCAGTTTCCATCATATGAACAGTATTTTTTCGACAGCAGATGGAAGCGTTCACCGTAGACGGAAAATCCCAGCCTAATATAAGCTGGTGGGCACATGAACTTAGCACGGCAAAGTGCACAAAATGGAGAAGACCAGCTATGAAAACACGAGCGGTGCACATAGCGGCAGGTCTAATGGCATCCCCTTGAGCAGCGAGCAGCATAGGTCCATTATAAGGGGTGGTGACTTTTCGCAGGCGTGAGCACAAGGAACGATCAATCACAAACAAGCACCAGTGTCTATTAAAGCGTCCACGTACACACCTTCTATTAAAAGAGATATCGTATAATATGGATGCACTGCAAAAATTTCTGTCTTTTCGTTCGATGCAGATTTTCCTCCAAAAGCTGCAGCTTTCCGGGCGTTGGTTGGTGAGTTGCGAGACAGGTCGCAATGGAGACGTGGAGCGGCGTAGGGGTGATGGTGAGCGGCGTCTAGTAGAGCGGTAAGAAGGGGTTGGCTCAGATGTCGCAGTTGGAGACGGTGAGGAACGTAGCGGCGGATCATAAGGACGACGTTGGAAAGCGGACCCGCTTGTCCCATCATCCCGTCCGTAGGGGTCGAATCCACGACGCTCGTCCTGCTGACGCTTCCGACAGAAGCGTGCAATGTGGCCCCGGTAGCCGCAGTAATAACAGATCGGACGAGATGGCCGCCATGATGGGTGAAAGGGCTGGCTAGGCGCACTCGTAGTTAACGAAGCAAGTGGGACAGGTGTCGAGTGTGCAGGCATCGGTTGTACGACGGGTGGTGAACCAGCGAGGACATTTGCGTACGTCGGCTGCAGTCGTGGTACCGGATAGTCTACATACGCTGGCCTGATCATGGACGCGAACTCCTCTTTGATAACGTCGCGCAAGGCAGCGTTGGAGGGGAGTGGTGGACTTGGTGTCGTTGAGAGGCCGAAATATTGCAGCTCTTTCCGTATAATAGGCCGGATCATAGCACGCAATGAGGCGGCAGTCGTGTTAGTATTTTCAGCGCTGTCCGGCGGTAACCGTTGGGACTCAAATTTCTCTAGGCGTTGGCACGTGGCAACAACGTCAGCGACTGTGGTCGGGTTTTGTATGACCAAGGCAAATGTGTCCAGTCCGTGATGTCTGTTTCATGATTGAAATACCATGTTTTCGCTACGCCTGCCCGATAAAAAAAACACGTCGAAGCTTGGTAGGATCATCACAGTTGTTAGTGTAACTCGCTCGATTGAATTGGTCCAACTAATCCTAAACATCTTCACCTCGAAGTCCGGCAAACGTGGGTGGCTCACGCTGGTGCGCGGTGATAATCCACGATGGATAGGCCGCGGTAGCCGGGACCGTGGAGGTAGATACAGAAGAGCCGGTTGGCTCGTCCTGAGGCATGTTACTGGACACCCGGCACAGACGACGATCTGAGCGGAGCTCCAGGAGGTAAAGCGGGCTGGGAGAGGACGAAAGATCGCAGAGCACACTCCACCACTTGCGATGCAACGATGAAGGCAACCTTTGCTAGGCCCAGAAGACACGATGAAGCGACCACACCCAAGCCACAGAACTCAGGTATAAGGAAAGGACTTAAAGACGCCGAGGAACGGCAAACCAAAACTGAAGAAGACGAGCGGAGGGCAGGTGGCACGAAGGCGACAACAAGAAATGAAGAAGAGAAGAAGAAGGCACGTGCGATTACGAGGCAACTGTGCGCCAATCAGCTGATGACCAGTGGTGGCCCATAGAGGTGGCGTGCCACGATTGGGTCACGTGCGACGATTACGTGGCAGTAGGCTGTGTGGCTGGGGACGAGCCGGAGCAGTGGCAGACGGGAGACAGCGGGCCGAAGCGTCGGACGCAGGCGATCCAGGTTCCGGCCAGGGAACGCGGCCGTCCACGCTGCTGCCGTCTAACCACCAGCTGGGCAGCATTGCCGGCACGAGTACTGCATCTCGTGGCGCGGCCTGGCCTGCTGCTCTCTGCCTTGCCGAGGGCATCGCGGATCTCGGCGAGGCGTCTCCACGGTCAGCCGTTCGACACAGCGATGAACGTGGCCTGGCTAATGGTCACGGTTGCGTCGAGCATCGCGTCTCGGCGCACGCTCTTCGCTGGACGGGCTGGCCATTCCCCGCATGGAGCATCGCGTCTCTGATGCGGGTTGACTGCTCAGTAGTCGCACCCATGCCATCAAGCGCCGGTGTCACCAGAGTGTCGCACATCGGCAAGGGACGAGCGAGACGTTCTGCCAGGCGAGACGCGGGCGTGTGCACGGAGGACCACGGAGCCGGGCGAGGTCCAGGGTGGCCGAGGATCCAGGTGCCAGGGGAGTTGCTGGCTGAATCGAGGATCACCAGCGGTGCCGAGCCGTACCGAGAAACGTGCGAAAAAGAGCTCGAGGGTGGAGGCCAGGAAGGCACAGAAATCGGTGCGCCGCTCGAGAGGACGAGTTCCTGGCAGCGTTCCTGAGCCGGACGTGGGACCCGTACGTGTCGGCCAGGTCGAGCTCCAGTGTGTCGGTTCGAGGTCGAGTCCGTCGGCCTGTACAAGGTCCAAGGACGGGGTCTGCTGAACGGCTCCTGCCTGGGTGCAGTGGCCGCGAGCAGGTTCGTAGGCGAGGCCTACCGGGTGCGGTCCTCGTGAGCCGTGGCCTGATCCTGGACCTCGAGAGTTGCGACCGAGGCTGCTGGGTTGGTCGCGACGTCCGATTCAATGGCGCTGCACACGGTAGCGCATCCGTGTGCGGTCAGCCGTTCCAGCCGTGCCACCTTTGCCCTCGCGCACGTCGACGACCGCATCGTGTCGGGACGACGGGGATCCAAACTACGACGTTCCCATTCCTGGACCAGGAAGTGCACAAAACCGAGAAGAACAAGGTGTGCCTGTACAAGTAGGTGTTTCCGCCGCACCTGCCGCACCCGAGGCTGGCCTTCATCGGGCTGCTGCAGCCGCTTGGGGGCGTGTTCCCCGCGCAGGAGGCGCAGAGCCATTGGTTCGCGCAGCTCATCAACAAGAAAGTGTCACTTCCTTCTCTAGTGTGCAATATAAAGCTTCTTTTGGTCGCATCACATGTTGATGTCAATCCTTTCTCGTCCGCTATTAACAAACATAGTGACGAACGTCCTATAACCATCACATCAGGCAAGCCAAGTCCCTAAGCAGATGAAGATGACGGCACTCATGATGATGAACATGTGTAAAGATAGTAGATGTGCTTAATGAATGCCTACAATATATATATCCCAGGTAGAGCTAGAAAGCAGTGAATGGGGTTGTAAGCCATGCGGGATGTTAACACATCCCACAACCTGTATTGCCGAGGCTTCGTCCTCAGATTTCACATTCAAAGTTAAGGACTCTCTGAGTTGCGACAGCCAGAAGCCAGAATGTGATATATATGCTGCATTACGATGTCTGTGGCCAGCAGTATATCGGTCAGACGGGTACGGCGTTCAGACTAAGTTTCAATAACCACAGATCCCACGCAAGCAATCTGCCAAATCTGCCTTTTTCTAAGCATCTGAACTTGCCAGAGCACTCATTCGAGACAATACGAGTCACCCTCCTTCAGTCAGGCTTCCACGGGAGTCGTGAACGGGAACAGAGGGAGTCATACTTTATTCACTAATTTCAAACACTAACACACGGCATCAATGAACGCATCGTAACCTATTGTTCCTTAGGACGTGCATAGATTAGATGAGACAGGAATCAAGTCTGGCGTAATTATTTTTATATTTAATTATTATTTTATTATTATTAAAATATTAGTATTTCTTGATATGCTCAAAGGAATTGCCCAATAGTTTTAGGGGGAAAGGACCAACCAAACAATTCTCAATGTTCTGTTCCTATATCTATTTTTGTTGTATTTATTATTATTATTATTATTATTATTATTATTATTATTATTATTATTATTATTATTATTATTATTATTATTATTATTATTATTATTATTATTATTATTATTATTATTATTATTATTATTATTATTATTATTATTATTATTATTTCAATGTTTTGTTACCTTTTGTCTGTTTGCACTTCCCTAGTTTCCATATTTGTGCACATCTCTCGCACAAGATAACTATTCCCTCATATTTGCTATTATTTTTTTCCAGTTTCACGTTTCACCTTTTCTCATATTTTTAGTCATTCCGTTTAAGTTATGTGCCTTTATCTGTAAGTGGAAGAGCCCAACTAGCGCCAGTCGGTTGTTTCAATCACAGTTGCTTCGGGGAGTGGTACAAAGGGGCGGGATACATGCACGCGATCATATTGACAATATGTGTCTTCTGGCTCTAGTATTAGCCTTTACTTCTGAAACGTCCTTGTGTGTCGATAGTTATAGCGCGAGAACAAAACGACGACACAGAGTCAAGAAGGACACGAAAGACACGAGTGCTATAACTATCGTTCTCGCGCTATTACTATCGTCATGCCATACCAACTAGCCCAAGCTGCCACACTTCTATAACTATCGTCATGCCATACCAACTTGCCCAAGCTGCCACACTTCTAAGTCCTTGTGTGCTTTCACCATCTTGGCCCCGAAGTCTGCCCCCCCTCCCCACATATGGAACGTGTCAGTATAGTTTCAGCGAAAACAAAACACCTGCTTCTCCTTTCTTTTTTCCTAACTGGCCACAAAAGGGGCCGGATCAGGGCCCTCTCTGCCAGAGTCCCCCGTTTTCCAACAAGAACTTGCCTGCCAACCAAACTCACGAACAATGTCCCTCCACCACGTTCAAAGACGCGCCGTGTTAGCCGCCTTATCCCCCTCTTTCTTTGTCCTTCCTCCCCCCATTTGTTATTCTATTCTTATTTTTTTGTACTTTTTGAGTTTTATTCGGTTGATTTGCACTGTGCTGTCCCATTGATTTGTTTTTCACTCATACATACCACCCGTGCCGCACTTTGAATGAGGCCACTCCCAGCCTTCTCTCTACTCATTTTTTGCTTGCTCCAGCAAATGAGACGAAGAGAACTGTTCGACACAGCATATGTCACCCATGTAAAACACCACTAATTTGTTGCTCTCTCCAGTTTTCTTCTTGCACCACCATGTCGATGCGGCATGTTTGCATAGCGTCGCACATGTTCGCAAACCCTGACGTTCACCAGTCGAAACCGTTTGACACAACAATAATGAGATACAACAGACTATAATGCTAAGGAATGTATAGGGGAAGTTATTAGAACAAATGGAATGTTAATAAGAAGAAAGAAAAATGGGTAAAAAATAACCAGCCTGCTCACGGCTGGTTATTTTTTCACCCACTTTTCTTTCTTATTTACATTACATTTGTTCTAATAACTCCTTGGCATTATTGTCTGTCAAATCTCATTTGTAAAGATATATATATATATATATATATATATATATATATATATATATATATATATATATATATATATATAAGAAAAGAGGCTGGTACACATACCAGAAAGCAAGCAGTTCCTGTAGAGATTTACGTCTCGGCCATGGGACGGCTGAAACGTAAATCTATAAAAGAACTGCTCTCTTTCTCGTACGTGTACCGGCTTCTTTTCTTATACGAACCACACCCACTGAACTTTCCCACTGAAGATATATATATATATATATATATATATATATATATATATATATATATATATATATATATATATATATATATATATATATATATATATATATATATATAGGCAAGAAAGAGATGACGAAGCTTTCGTGGAAGCGTCTTTACTAAACGTTTTCAGCTGGTTGCCCAGCCTTCGTCAGAGAGCGTTTTGAGCTGGTCCACCAGCTGAAAACGTTTAGTAAAGACGCTTCCACGAAAGCTTCGTCGTCTCTTTCTTGCCTACAATACGTCGGGTCCAGCGTGAATGACGTTCAAAGAATCTGGTATATATATATATATATATATATATATATATATATATATATATATATATATATATATATATATATATATATATATATATATATATATATATATATATATATATATATATATATATATATATATATATATATATATATATATATATAAGGGAGAGAAGTGTATACCTAAGGGCTCGTATTTCCGTGTTTTAACACAATAATAATGAGATATAACAGACAGTAATGCCAAGGAATGTACAGGGGAAGTTATTAGAACCAATGGAATGTAAATAAGAAGAAAGAAGAAAGAAAAGTGGATGAAAAAATAACCAGCTGTGAGCAGGAAGAGTAAGGCGAAGAGAGTAAGGCGAACGTAAACGAGCACTGCCATCATCGTTCCTATTCACTACGAACTTATGAAACCAGAATACAATGTTGTTACTGATTTCTCACGTGCCAACAATGAAGGCGTGCTTTCCCTGCTAGCTGATTTCTATGTAAATTTTCTCCTTTCCAGCAACTGTTGTGGCGTAAAGTCGTTGGCGGAACACTTTGGCACGATTGTGTCTGACTGCATATATAAATTCGTGCCAAACAAATGTGAGAAGTGCACTCCTGAACACCCATCGTATAACCATAGTCCTTCAATACATTTTGTGGTCCCGAAACTTCGCCGTCACGCTATGGGGGAGCTTCATATGTCGCCCAAAGATGCCGCGCCGCGGCACTACTGCAGCGTAGAGGCCACACTTCGCCAGGTTGTCCGTGTTCTAGAGAGACCGAACATGCAGGCTGCACGGGTGCTTTGTGATTTCTTTTTAAATGAAAGCCAACTTCTATTATTGTACATTCGAAGCGGCACGTTCGCGCGACGATGCCTTTCAGGTGCTGTGTACCGGGGTGCCGTTCCGGTTACAATGGCACTAGCGAAAAGGTATCGCTGTTTGGCATGCCGAGTGTTCGCGAGCAGTTCGAGCACTGGAAGCGAGCCATACCGCGGCAAGAAACGGACGACTTCAATTTCGATTCGAAGCATGTGCGCGAAGCACTATGACTTATCGGACATCATCCGTACGGATGATTTCATGATAAACGGTAACGCCAAGTCGTTCTCGAGGGACAAGCCGCGCCTGTTTTCGACGGCCTAGCAGCATACTTCACGACGCCGAAGCCCTGACCACGGACAGTTCGACCGCCATGGAAGCGGCCTAGGGAGCCGTCGCGTGCAAGGGAAGCAGTCGATGTTCCCACGAGCACGTTGGGTACTGCGCTGGCAGACGACGGTACGTGACCTGCGCGTTTGCGCTAAGGCGGCTGTTTGCATTCCTTGTGCATGCGATTTACTTTGCATGGCGTGTATACATGGTGTTTGGTAGGAAGTATGTACATACTCTTGCTGTTTTCAACATTTTCACAGATGCAGCAGCCTGTAATATTACCAGCAGCGACCAGAGTTGGGACTGCGCCTGCCAAACGGATAACGAACTCAGCTGTTGCGGCGCAGCGGAAAAGATGATTGATATGTGGGGTTTAACGTCCCAAAACCACCATATGACTATGAGAGACGCCGTAGTGGAAGGCTCCGAAAATTTTGAACACCTGGGGTTTTTCAATGTGCACCCAAATCTGAGCACACGGGCCTACACCATTTCCGCCTCTATCGGAAATGCAGCCGCTTCAGGCAGCAGAAAAGTCTACTCTGCGGTGTCAGCTTCGGGCCGTCAAACAGCAGCTTGCACAGTGCCGAACAATGCTCGCGAAGTTGAGGATGCAGGCTGGCAGAAAAAAATGCAGGAGCAGAGCCTTCGGAAGCTTACTGATCGCGGGAGGTTTGTGCTAGATCAATGTTTGATGAAAAGAAACGCGAAGTCCGCTAAGGCTGTGCGGTGAGAAATTTATCTAAATATTTAAATATAGTGTGCCTTTACACACCTTAAAGGTTGTTAGCCCTTCCCCAAAGGGGCGACCCTTTTACTGCCTATATTGTAAATTATGTCAGTTCCTGTTCTATTTGTTTGCTTACTTGAAGTTGTACCCTATATTAGGACGTCGTTGGTTTGACACCTACGCACTGTAACAGCTATCGGTGTTCATAACAAGGATCACAAGGATGCTTTTCTCAGCACTGAAAGCAACAAATTCCTCGTGACTGGACCAATTGCTTTATGGATTTTTGTAATTCTTGCACGTTTGGCAGCCTGTTTATAGGCGTGTTATCCGTGTACATACCTGTGAGTGTGTATATACTCGGGCATTGTGGCATTTTAGTGATTTTCACTATATGCAAGGTGTCTTTACATTTACAGCAAAGCTGCATGGTTTAGTAAGCATGAAAAGCACTATGATGGTAAGGCTGTATGCTTCCAAACACATTTCAACATGTTTTTAATGCAAAACGATTTTGCGCCCCTTTTCCCATCAGATACAACAAAGATTGGCTGCATGACTGCCTTCTTTTGACGATTAAGTCGACTGCAGTGTACACATTTCTTCATGAGAATGGCTACCTGCCTTTACCGACTATGCGCACACTGTACACCTACATGAAGAACCTTAAAGCGGACTTTGGGTTTGATTCAGACTTATTTTCCGTGCTAAAGGAAAAGCTGCTTGCTTGCCCCCTGAAGGTACGACGAAGTTTGTAACCAGTGTCTCCATCACTTCCTCATGTTTTCCTTATATTCCTTCAACAAGTTGATTTCATTTTTTCTCTTCTGTAGGAGTGTTAATGTTCGATGAAATGAGTGTACGACAAAGCCTGCACCTAAGGGAGTGTGACATAAAACTCTTGGGAAAAGTGGATATTGTGGAGCACACCAGACCATCAGATAACGAGCGAAATACAGACCACGTGCTAGTTTTCCTTTTCCGACCTTTCCTTGCCGGTTAGTCTCAGACAGTAGGCCCATTCTCTACTTCAAGTGCTGCTCCAGGTTCAATCATTGCAAAATTGCTGCTGCAGTGCATTCTGAACTTGTTCAATTCCGAAGCTATTGTTAACGCGGTGACGTGTGACAACTCAACAAGCAACCAACCGGTCAGCTTTGAGATCATTGGGTAGGGCAATTACTAAAGTGCATATTTGTATATAGAGTATACATGATAAAATAAACTACCTAACCTTATATGATATATCATTTTTAGGCATATGCGGTGAAATGGGAACACAAGAACATGATTCGAACATCCATGTGACTCTCTTAGAGAGATCTATTCAGTCATAGACCCACCCCACATATTCAAGTGTATACAAAACAATCTAAAGAAGGTTGGGAAGCTTTTGGTAAGCTAGGAATGAGTTTTGCCTATTTGAAATGAACTTTCAATGACTATTTATTACTAATGAAATTTGTGTGCAGCTCCCACAGGGACAAGGAGTGTACCACTCTGATTATGCGGAATTTCTCGAATATGAAGAGGAACAGGGCGGTCTTCGTGCAGTGCCAAAGCTTACAAAGGCACATGTATCACCAAATGCTTTTCAGAAATTGAGTGTGAAGCTTGCAGTTCAGGTAAGAAACATTAAAATTTTGTTCAGCTGAGAATGTTTTTGATAACGGTATTTTAGCTAAAAACAATTTCATCAGAAGAGCATTTCCATGTTTCAGCTATTCAGTGAATCCACTGCTGCAGCAATGAAATTTTACATTACACAGGATGGCTGCAAGAAACTCCACAATTCCTCGGCAACATCGCAGTTCACAAGACGAATGAACAGCCTTTTTGACTGCTAAACTCTCGACGGCCAGAGCACGTACAATATAATAAAGCCGAGCATGTTGCTGTAAGAAATCAGTTCTTTTCATTTCGTAAACATTTTGTTCTCAAGGCTGAAATGTGACCAATTTGCAGACACTGAAAGAGAACTAAATGTGGCTAGATAGCTGCTGCAAGTATCTGGATGGACTGTCAAAACAGAGAAGAAGCTGCTTCCTAAGCAAACCTACGTGTGAAGCTCTGCACATAACTTTCCTCAGCACCGTTTCTCTTGTTGAAAGCCTGCTTTCATATGGTTTTCGTTACGTGCTGGTTGGAAACTTCGGGCAGGATCCATTGGAGGTAAATAACTGTTTTTTTCACAAGTTTTCACTAATACACATGCCCATTCTTTCGGAGATTCTTAGGCACAGTGAGACATGTTGCTGGTGATGGAGGGCAGCCGACGGCGCAGCAGTTTCTGTTTATATACAGAATGCTCTCCGTTAACAACCTGGTACAACCACCTAAACGAGCGTCAGTGGCTGGAGATGGGCCACAGTTGCTGCTCAAGCTCCAGGACATTTTTAACCGAGCAACAGCACCCATAAATCATGTGAGCAAAGCTTTGTTAACAATATGGTTGTTGGGCGATACATGAGTGCATAATTGTTACCAATTATGGGCACACAAAATTGCTTTAACTGAAATATAAAAAACTCAGGCATGTCAAACATTATTGCCCTACCTATAGAGCACCAAATGTACATTTCTCTCGTTGGTTCACTGTTTACTTCTCTGACGAAATGGCGGCTTACATTGCAGGCCGACTCTCTAGCAGTCCTGCTAGACTATGTCCTAATGAAGCCAGACACCAGTGTGGAGGAAGCTTCAGATTTGTGTTCCCTAGAATCGCCGAAAGAGCACATTCTGGAATATCATGCAGGCTACATGGTGAAAAAGTTTTCTTCTCTGAAATGCTCCGGCTGTGTCGCAACGCAAAAGTCTGAACGAGTGCCAGCTGGCCTAATACTTGCAAGATTCAAAGGTCATCATCAAGTGCCCTCGAACCAGCTGCTTACGCTCTTGAAAATTGTGGAACATCACCTGGAACTCTTCACAATTAAAAAAGTGGCATGTGCCAATGCATACATGAGCATTCTTGAGGGCGTTTTGCTGGACGGCCGCACGGCTTCGGGAGCAGTTGGTTGCACACTACATTTCATTAGCATAACTGCTGAGATCATTCAGCTTTTTTTCTTTGGACTCGCCTGCATTTCGTTACTAGAGAAAAAAATAAGCGCACGCGAGCATCAGTGTGAACAACCTGTCCAGCAAGCGGAGGCAAAAAAATCAGCTTGTTCGAAGCAGCAGGCACATGTCGGCCCTGCACTGCCTACGTAACTTGTGTTTGCTTGAATATTGCAAATATAATCGCCCCCAAGCGCAAAAAAAAAACTCGGCTTTGCTGTTTGTGCAATAAAATATTTTCGTCCTGTAACCTTGACTGCATTCTCTGTGTGTCAGTACTTAGAGACAGCAAATTATTTGCATGACCACTTAGTATCAGTTCCTGCATATGCATCTTGTATGCTGACATCAAAAGCTATTGAAAATTCTAACATTTTCTTAAGTTTGCTACTGCAGCTCTGTGCTGCTTGCAAAAAAGGCCATCCCACGGAAGTGGCTTCGTTTCCTAAGCAAAGTAGGCTTCCAGCCGTCATAAATGGGCCGTTCGTACCTTATGGCAACATAAAAAAAAAACAAGGTATAAGACTTCTGTGTCAAGACTCCTTTACCATTGTTTGTGCTTTACACTACCCCAGTGCTGAGTGAAGGCGAAAATTAGATGTTAATTCTCAAGCATCTGCACGACCTCATTTCCTTCATAAATAAATAAATACTTGAATAAATAAGCTCGCGTTAACAATCCTATTATGCGTCTTCGTTCACCGAGGAAATATGGTACTGTATGCAATCACGCGTCAATCCTCGTCACCCTGCTTGAGCAAGTTAGAAAGAAAGAAAAATACTTTATTTCTTCTGTAACATTACATTAAGGTGGCTAGAGCAAAAGGCACCACAGCCTCACAGAGACTCCTGCTCCGAATGTGTTAGAGATAAAAAACCGCACTGCTGAGACAGGGGGCATTAATATGCCCCTGTGTCACTCTTATTCACGAGGTTTTCATCGGGGACATTGACAGAAAAAAATCGCGTAAGAAAACTTTGTCGCACACTTGGACTGATACGCACGAAAGTTAGCAAAGCTTGCGAGACCTGAATACGACAATAGTTGCCGTCAAGCAAGCTTTTCATTGAGGGCTACAAGCCGTCAACCCACCTGTTTAAAACAGCGCACCGTCAAATGCAAGCTCACGTCCTAGAAAAGCTTATGTTGAGTACAATAAAGCCTATCACCACTGCTGCAACGACTCGCGGGCAGTCGGAGTTCCGAAACTGACAGTGCACGACATTGAGGTCAGGTTTCATTTACTGACAGCGCTGCTGATGTCTTATCCTCTGAGCGTATCACAGTCGCATCAAATGGTTTTATTCGAGGCCTGTTGGGCCAACAAAACACACCATTCGCAGTAGCAATAGGTCCGTGCGCATCGTCTGCTGGCACACTGAGCCTCCAGCTGACTGAGATTGTTTACTTTTCTGTATGCGTCTTGTCTTCGGTAAGCAAACATTCTCAGAAGTTCAAGTTTAGTTAGTATGTTAGTGTAATTTCAGCGAGAAATTATAATGTAAATAATGTCTAGAAGGAGCCGGACTTTCGGCTGCGACGTGCCCGAGAAGAAAAAAATATGCAAGCGTAGCCTGCGGCGGTCACTCGTCGAGATGGCCTTTCTTTGACTGTAGCACCCCTAGCGGCCGGCGTAGCTCTATAATAAACTGAGGTGACAGTTTCGTGACCAGAAAAAAAGTATTGAAGGACTATGGTATAACCGAGAAATAATGCAGCTTATTCACCGCATGAAGCGACTACGTCGCTGATGCCGCTCCAGTCCAAACCACCAATTCACTTTGTGTGTTAAAGGCAACACTCAAACATGAAATGCATGAAGCTAGAGACTGCTATTACAATAACACATTGCCAACGTTCATTATGGAAAACCCGACAAAATTTTGGAAGGCAATTAATCCACCCTCCACGTGAACTTGCTAATTTATTATAGAAAACAAAATATGTTCCGACGCTCAGACGATATCGCAGGCTGTCAACAGTTACTCCAAGTCTGTTTGTACAGCTGATAACGGCAATGTTCCTTATTTTGTCGCACCTTCTGTATCGGTAGCTATTTCGGATATTGAATTAAGCTGCTCTGGAGTTCGTAATCTCTTACTGAACATAGACATTACTAAATGTGCCGGTCCAGACGGTATCCCCAACGCTTTTCTGAAAAGTGATTGCACGATACCTCATTATTATACTGATTCTTTGATATGTGGGGTTGAACGCCCGAAAACCACCACCTGATTATGAGAGACGCCGTAGTGGAGGGCTCCGGAAATTTCGACCACAAGGAGTTCTTTATGGTGCATTCAGACGACGGATTGAATCCAGACTTGTCGTTGACGCGGATGGCTAATCCGCGGATGATACGCCTGCAGGCACATCTACACAACGGACAGTTTCCTATAGGAGCAAACAGCCGGATTACCCTCGACAGCAGATTAAGCGCTCACCTGCGCCCACTGGAAGCAGACTGGTTTGAGAGTGTTCAAAATGGAAGCCCGCTAGAAGCGACGCTTGGCTGCGATGTCTGTCGCGTTGTGACAAATGAACGAGGAGTGTTATTCTTTTAGAAGAAAAGGAAGTTACTGGCAGAATGTTCTTGCAACTACATAGTTCCCCACTTCTAGAACTTCTGAACGCGTCTCCCATCTTTTTTTTAGAAGTGGCACGTCAGCGTTTGCAGAAGTTAGAATACTTCACCACCATGACGGCTAAGAATCTCGCGTGTCAAACGACGGCGGTGACATTTCCTGAACCACCGAAAGTGGTTTCTGTGTATTTAATCACCTGAGGGCAAAGCCCCTGGAAACTAAGTAAACCATGCTCAAGCGTAGATGATGCCGACCAGTCATGCAGCTGCCAGCGAGCCATGGAGGACATGCCGCGAGCAGACGCAAAGTGTACTGGTTGCCCGAAACCCCGAGCTGATCCGCTGAAGTATCGGCTTTCTCCCGTCAGAATCTGGATGTGAGAAACAGGTTGGGGTCATACGTCCACGAGCCGCGCAGACGAGTCGCGGACGAGAGGAATCGCATATGTGAGGTCACGTGACACGCCGTCCGTCGCGCGACATCCGGATTCGGTCCGTCGTCTGAATGCACCATTCACGTGCACCCAAATCTGAGCAGACGGGCCTACAACATTTCCGCCTCCATCGGAAATGAAGCCACCGCAGCCGGGATCCCGCTATCTGCAGGTCAGCAGCCGAGTACATTAGCCTCTAGACCACCGCGGCAGGGCCGATAATTCATCATCATCATCATCACCAGCCTGACTACGTCCACTGCAGGACAAAGGCCTCTCCCATGTTCCGCCAGTTAACCCGGTCCTGTGCTTGCTGCTGCCAATTTGTACCCACAAACTTCTTAATCTCATCTGCCCACCTAATCTTCTGTCTCCCCCTAACCCGCTTGCCTTCCCTCGGAATCCAGTTAGTTACCCTTAATGACCAGCGGTTATCCTGTCTACACACTACATGCCCGGCCCATGTCTATTTCCTCTTCTTTATTTCAACTATGATATCCTTAACCCCCGTTTGTCCCCTAATCCACTCTGCTCTCTTCTTGTCTCTTAAGGTTACACCTACCATTTTTCTTTCCATTGCTCGCTGCGTCGTCCTCAATTTAAGCTGAACCCTCTTTGTAAGTCTCCAGGTTTCTGCTCCGTAGCTAAGTACCGGCAGGATACAGCTGTTATATACCTTCCTCTTGAGGGATAGTGGCAATCTACCTGTCATAATTTGAGAGTGCTTGCCGAATGTGCTCCACCCCATTCTTATTCTTCTAGTTACTTCAATCTCGTGGTTCGGCTCTGCGGTTATTACCTGCCCTAAGTAGACATAGTCTTTTACAACTTCAAGTGCACTATTACCTATCTCGAAGCGCTGCTCCTTTCCGAGGTTGTTGTACATTACTTTCGTTTTCTGCAGATTAATTTTTAGACCCACCTTTCTGCTCTCCTTATTCAACTCCGTAATCATGAGTTGAAATTCGTCCCCTGAGTTACTCAGCAATGCAATGTCATCGGCGAAGCGCAGGTTACTAAGGTATTCTCCATTAACTCTTATCCCTAACTGCTCCCATTCAAGGCTTCTGAAAACCTCCTGTAAGCACGCGGTAAATAGCATTGGGAAGATAGTGTCCCCCTGTCTTACACCCTTCTTGATTGGTATTCTCTTGCTTTCTTTATGAAGCACTATGGTAGCAGTTGATCCCCTGTAGATTTCTTCCAGAATGTTTATATATACTTCATCTACGCCCTGATTCCACAGTGTCTGCATGACGGCTGATATTTCTATCGAATCCAACGCCATCTCGTAATCTATGAAGGCTATGTATAGTGGTTGGTTATACTCGGAGCATTTCTCTATTACCTGATTGATAGCATGAATGTGGTCAATTGTTGAGTAGCCTGTTCGAAATCCTGCTTGCTCCTTTGGTTGACTGAATTCTAATGTTTTCTTTACTCTGTTAGCAATTACCTTTATAAATAGCTTGTATACTACAGAAAGCAAGCTGATCGGCCTGTAATTCTTCAAGTCCTTGTCATCTCTTTTCTTAAGTATTAAGATGATGTTAGCGTTCTTCCAAGACTCTGGTAACCTTCCCGTCAGGAGACACCTCGTAAACAGGGTGGCTAGTTTTTCTAACACAATCTGTCCTCCATCTTTCAGCAGATCTGATGTTACCTGTTCCTCACTAGCAGCTTTGCCTCTTTGCATGCTCTCCTAAGCTTTTCTGACTTCTTCTATCATTACTGGTGGGGTGTCATCAGGGTTACTGCTAGTTCTTATAGTATTAAGGTCGTGGTTGTCTCGGCTACTGCACAGATCTCTGTAAAACTCCTCCGCTATTTTAACTATACTATCCATATTGGTAGTTATTTTGCCTTCTTTGTCCCTTAGTGCATACATCCGACTTTTGCCTACCCCAAGTTCCCTCTTCACTGCTTTGATGCTTCCTCCGTTTTTCACAGCGTGTTCGATTCTCTCCATGTTATACCTTCTTACATCACATACTTTAAGTCTATTAATCAACTTCGAAAGCTCTGCCAGTTCTATTTTGTCTGTTGTACTTGACACTTTCATGCTTTGACGCTTCTTAATTAGATTCTTCGTTTCCTGGGAAAGCTTGCCAGTGTCCTGTTTAACTACCCTGCCTCCAACTTCCACTGCACACTCAGTAATGATAGTCGTCAGATTATCATTCATTGTATCTACGCTAAGGTTGGTTTCCTCACTAAGAGCCGAGTACCTGTTCTGCAGCGACATTCTGAATTCCTGTACTTTCCCTCTCAGTGCTAGCTCATTGATTGGCTTTTTGCGTATCAGTTTCTGTCGTTCCTTCTTCAAGTCTAGGCGAATTCGAGACCGTACCATTCTATGGTCACTGCATCGTACCTTGCCAACCACTTCCACATCCTGCACGATTCCTGGGTGTGCAGTCATTATAAAGTCTATTTCGTTCTTAGTTGCGCCATTAGGGCTCCTCCATGTCCACTTGCGGTTTTCTCGTTTTCGGTAGAAGGTATTCGAAATCCGGAAAATATTGCGTTCTGCGAATTCTACTTGTAGCTCTCCTCTGGCGTTTCTAGTGCCGATGCCATAATCTCCTACTGCCTGGTCTCCAGCCTGCTTCTTCCCTACCTTTGCATTAAAGTCGCCCATCACTGTAGTATACTGTGTTTTTACTTTACTCATTGCCGATTCCACGTCTTCATAGAAGCTTTCAACTGAAGCGTCATCATGGCTGGATGTAGGCGCGTAAGCCTGTACTACCTTCATCTTGTATCTTTTATTCAGTTTAATTACAATACCTTCCACCCTTTCATTAATGCTATAGTATTCCTCTATGTTGCCAGCTATGTTTCTGTGAATTAGGAACCCCACTCCGAGTTCTCTTCTGTCTGCCAAGCCCCGATAGCAAAGGATGTGCCCATTCTGTAACACAGTATAGGCCTCATCTGTCCTCCTAACCTCACTGAGCCCTATTATATCCCATTTAACACCCTCTAGCTCCTCGAATAGTACAGCTAGACTTCCCTCACTAGATAAGGTTCTAGCATTAAACGTTGCCGAGTTCAGGTTCCAATGACGGCCTGTAGTCCAGAGACTCTTAGCACCCTCTGCTGCGTTGCAGATCTGACCGCCGCCGTGGTCAGTTGCTTCGCAGCTGCTGGGGACTGAGGGCCGTGAGTTATTTGACGTATGCATGTGGGAGGTAGTGGCCAGATACTGCACCAGGGTGGCCAATCCTTCTCTGGTGAGGGAGTGCGTTCCCGGCGGTGGTTACGGTGAGGCCGCATATAATTATGGGCCTTAAGAGGCCCATAGTTATATTCCAGAAATTGCTTGATTCCGGGCGGGTTCCGCGAATTCGGAAAATCACTACTGTTGTTCCTATTTTCAAATCGGGTAGGAAGGAAATTATTTCTAACTACAGACTAATTTTATTATTTCTCACTTGCTGCAAGCTTCTCGAGCACATCATTCACAAGCACATTATTCAATACCTAGATGACAGCAATATTCTTTCACAGCTTCACCGTTTTTTTTTTTGCAGCGGTATTTCCACTGTCACACAATTGATCGAATTTACACATGACATCGTCTCATCACTTAATAACCATAAACAAATTGATGACATCTTTATTGATTACTGCAAAGCTTTTCACAAGGTATGTCATAAAATATCTCCTGCTAAAATTTCGTGACTTTCTTATAGACCCAATATACTGACAAATTACTTGATTGTATTACGGATTATTTGCACCTGAGCAATCACTTTGTTCGCTACAACCATGAACAGTCATCACCAGCTTATATTTCCTCAAGTGTTCCGCAAAGTTCTACCTTGGAACCCCGTTTATTAATACCTTACAATACGATGTCGTTCAGGTTGTCACTAACACTCGCGTTAAGCTTCTTCTATACGCCGATAACTGTAAATTGTATTCTCGTGTACGTAGCCTCACTGACCAAGATTTGTTGAATGATGTGTTTTTTTTTCTTTTGCAAATGCAGCAGAGCTTGTCACATGGAGCTTAATTTTCAGAAAACTGTGACAATAACTTTTACAAATACAAAGGAGCCATTGCAACTCAGATATGGCGACTCCAATCACACACTAGAAAAAGTACAGAAATTTAAGTACCTTTTTGTTGTATTGTCTCTCAACTTGAAGTGGCACAAACACATCAACCTTATTTATGAAAAATCGCTTAAGAAACTAGGTTAGTTAAGAAGAACGCTAAAGGACACCACAACAGAATGCAAGCTTATAGACTTCAAATCACTAGTCCGGCCTCTTCTTGAATATGCGTCTGTTGTGTGCTCAACACATCTTGCAATTGACATAAATAAACTTGAGGTGGTACAGTGAAAAGAGATTAGATTCATTTTTAGCCGTTATGACCGTGATTTTTCCCCTTCAGAGTACCACCATGCTTTATTGCTAAAGCGTTTAGAACACAGACGTATGTGGGATCGGCTTACCGTGCTACATAACATCGTGCACAAATCTGTCCGCAAAGTCACCTCATTCCGTTCGCCAGTCATCCTACCCATGCGAGTCACTGATACAATACGTTGAGCATTGTGGTATTCAGATGTTTTATTGACTGTTATAAATACTCTTTTTTTTCGTGCACAGTTGACACTTGGAATAATTTGGACACTTCTTTGAGACGACTACTGCATGCACTCTTTGTTAAACAAGTGTCCAATTATGGAATTTGAGGTTTCCAATTTGCTGTTGTTCCTTTTGTTTGATCAACTTTTATTTGTTGAACGGGTGTCTAATTACGTAATTGATTTTTTTATTTATGCTCTTTTTTGTTCGTTTATTGTGACCACTCTTGCAATGTCTTAAACATCAGACCGCAGTGTGTGTATATGAAATAAATAAATAAAATAAATAAATAAATAAATAAATATATAAAATTGTCAACAATACCTCCCACGCACCCACCCTTCCCCCAAGTGAACAGTGTGACGACTTTTTGTATTGCATTTTTGGTATTGCATTTTTTGTATTGCATTTTTTGTATTGCGACTTTCTGTATTGTTTTTGTATTGCACTTTCTGGTTCAACTCGCTGGCACCTTGTCCTCCTTTGCCGTTTACGACAAATCGGAGGGTAAAAGCTTAAGCTCTTCGAGTGCGTGTTGGCGGCGTTGGAAGATATAAAAAAGCCAGTAATTGTGGCCCCACCATCAATATTCATTACACACATTGGCTCCTGTCAGTGAAAGAAAAGGAAAGGTGCGTTAAAGAAGTAAGAGACAGTCAGCAGAAAAAAATGACTATACGACATCCCGCTGAGCTTGAAGCGGCAAACCATTTCTATTTTGTCAGATGACACGCTTAAAGCTTCGTTAGGGGATAATATCATTGTCGCAGTGGGAGGCTTGAAGCAGAGGACTGATTAGAAATAAGCGTTTGCGTCTTTTGGTGATCGTAACGCTGACAGAGTGCCTGGGTGTTCATTCATTCCGTTTTTTATAGCGTTGAATTCGTAGATAAAGTAAGATTCCTGCTGTTCCCGCTCTCTGATTGTTCAAAAATTGTTTTCCGATAGTGTAACCCTGCTGTCATCAAAGCTGTGGTCTTTTAATGTGCCTGTTTTCAAAGTGGAAGGCCTGGCAAGGAACATACATGTGCCAGATAGTTATTGAATCTAACTCTAAACGGCGTGTCTGGCTGGCCCACACATTGTATGTTACATACCGCGCATTCCAGATGGTATATGACATTGCCTCAGTGACAGTCTAGCGCACCACTTATCCTCTGCCTAAAATCCAAGTGGGTGCTTTCCGCCACTGTCGTTTTCTGCATGTGTTTGCACACTTTGCATGTGCTTTTCCCGCAAGTGTGACACCCTGTTTGAGGTTTTATACCTATCTGTGAATTTAATAAATGATACTTTACACCTTCCGGCCGCCTGTATACCACACAAGGAGAAGTGAAAATTTCGTATAGTCGCACGCTCTGTTCCAAAATGGGAAGTGTTTTCTTAGGACCTTGTTTATGTTCGGTGGGTTGCTCAGGAAAGCTAATAACAAATTTTTGTTGCGGTGTTGGTCGACATCTTTCTGGTGGTTTAGAAAAGTCTGGCGGCCAGATTTTTCACTTTTTGATAGCGTCATCGATGATAGCTGGTGGGTACTCTTTATGAAGGAGTACTTTGCGCATATGTGTGCTGTTTTTATGGAAATCCTCGGTGCGGGAGCAGATTTGTCGGAATATGTGCGCTTAGGAATAGGGAATGCTGGTACTGCAGTGTCGGAGGTGGTAACTTTTCAAGTTTAGGTATTGTTGCCTGCCCGTAGGTTTTCTGTATACGCTAGTTACCAACGCACCATCGTCCACTCGAATAAGTAGATCAAGGAAGCTTATTTCAGTGTTAAAAGTAGGTGTGTGAAATAAATGCTGGGGTGCACTTGGTTAAATGCCTCTATGAGTTTGATTAGCTCATTCTACGAATTTGTGCAAATTATGAATATATTGTCTAGGTACCGTTTATTGAATAAAGCTTCAAAATCACAAGATGAAATAAAATTGGACTTTATATGGTGCATGAATATGTTAGCGTAGCTTGGGGCCATTCTTGTAAACATAGCCGGACAGCTGATTTAAAGGAAGTACTGACTGTTAAATTCAAAGCTGTTCAATTCGAGCACAAGCCTCGTTAGGATTTCAATTACTTTTTTGGTTGGATATGCGAGAAGCATGTGGTTGCCATATGATTCAACAAGTGCCCTTACGCCATCGTAATGGGGGATGTTTGTGTAGAGTTAACTAACATCCAATGTTACGATGAATGCACCGTGTGGAATTGTTACGTCCGATATTTCCCGAAGGAAATTGTTTATGTCACGCAAGAAGGACTTATGTTTGGGTGGTATGTCTTTGATTAAGGAGTCAAAATACCATGAAATAGGTTCCGTTAACGTTCCGGTGCCTCATATATTGGGTCTTTCAGGGTTTCCCTTCTTATGGATCTTCGGCAGCATGTAAAAACGACCAGGCAGTGAATGTACCGCAGTAAGTGCCTTTTGAAGCTTTGAATCAATGGCGCCTTCGCGTGTAAGATCCTCCAGGGCTGTTACAATGATCTTTTTGTGCTCGGTGGTATATAGGGTCCCAATCAAGATGTTTGTAGCATCGCTTGTCATTTAGTTGTCGCTTGCCTTCCTCAATGTAGTCTAACCTATTGAGAACAACAATAGCGCCTCTTTTTTCTGCTGGTTTGATGACGAGAACTTCGCGGCTGCTCGACGCGAGTAGTGCCGCTCTTTCTTTCTTTCTTTGATGTGTTATTCATACTTGGTTGGTGCATGCACTTTTTTTATTCATGTATGACTTCTTTCTGAACCACGTCTTTATAGAGACCTAGATGTCAATTTTTGTTGGCGTATCGGGTCCATTGCCGAGTCCGTGGAGGTGCCGGCGTGTCATTGACGCTTTCATAGTGTCCCACACATTCTCAATAATATTGAAGTTTGGAGACTGCGCAGGCCACTCCAGATTTGGCACATACCTACACTCCAGAAACGCCCCAACATTTCTGTACTTGTAAATGGGGTAGTTGTTCTGCTCCAAAATAAAGTAGCCCCCGGGAAAGGGTCTGTCCAGGAGGTATGTCAACATGAAATTGTCCAGGACTGAACATTAAATGTCAGCGTTGAACTTGTTATGAATCTTCACTAGTGCTCTCAGGCCGGCCCGTGTCATTGCGCCCCAGACACTCACAGACGCACGGCCACTGGCTGCTACACGCTGGATTACTTCGTGCATATATCTAAAAAAAGGATGTGTTTGTAGAGTTGAGCTTTTTTATGTAGCCTGTAACATGCAATATCAAAGAAAGAAGACTAATACAAAAGTGTGCACCTGTTCGGACTTTCTTATATACACGAATGCACCCGGTAAACGTTTTGAAATTTTAAGAGGGCATTTTTGATGGAGACAAAAACGCTGTAGGCCCGTGTGCTCAGATTTCGGTGCACGTTGAAAAACCCCAGATGGTCGAAAATTCCAGAGCCCTCCACTACGGCGTCTCAGGCTCATAATCATATAGTGGTTTTGGGACGTTAAACCCCACGTATAAATCAATCAGTCAAATTCTAAGAGGTATCAGTGTGTTGTAGAAATTGCCATGTGTGTTCGTTTGGCGTATTTTAACACTCTTTTTACGACGAGAGAAGTTGAAGCAGTGTCCAAAATGGAGTTTTGAAGGTTCGTAAAAATTAAGAATGCAATTTCATAAAAGCGTCGCTTGTGATGTGTTATTCCACGCGTACTTCTGAAAACAATAGCTTCGCTCCCTCTGGAAACGTTGTATTTAGTACCAACCTATCCTAATTGAAATTAATATTGGATATTGCGCTTTGCGTTTAAGCCGTGTATGGGGCCGTTATGATAGGGAAAATTCAGATCTATGTGTACTATTTACAAATTTATCGGCTCATATGAGCTGTTTTTCACCGATATTTGTCCGGGCACCATACTTGCTGCCTTCGGTCCCACCTCATGGTAAATGTTGACTCGTCAGTGAAAACGACGTTGTGCCATTCGGCAGTCCAGTCGTTATGTTCTCGGGCAAACGCGAGGCACCTCTCCTTGTTGACGGCACTCACTAACGGATTTCGGACGGGTCTCCTGCTTTTGAGTCCCGCTGAATGTCGGCGACGCTTCACTGTTGTTTCCGAAGCCGCCGGTACCCCCACAATTCTTCAGTTTTCTTACGGTCCGAGCAGGAAAGTCATTTACCGCCGATGTGACTGCCATATCCTCATCTTCCGTGGTTAGCTTGACACGGGCCTTCCTGAGAGCATGCTTCGTCCTACTCTTCGTCCTGTAGGCTTGAATTATTCTGTTCATAGTTAGTAACGTCCTGTTAGTGATTATAGAAATGGCCCTCTGTGAAAATGCTTTGATGCTTAGCTCAACAACACGCATCTGTTCTTCATCCGGAACGCGTGACATTGTCCGAACACGCACAGGCCCCTAAATGCTTGCAGGTAAAAAAACTGGGCATCAACGACAGTCGCTTTTTAAGTGTGAATACACTTAATAAGCGACCCCAAACCATTCACCGCCGTCGGCGGCGTCCGCTGTCTTCTCTCTATCTTTAAAAGAAAGAGGACTTGGCGGGCCGCAGCGCGACGCTCTACCGAATAAGCCACGGACGCGGCGCTGATATTCCCCCTTCGCTAGCTCCTCCGCTCTCCTCGCTCGCTGCAGCTGCGCTCGTACCCCTCTCTCTCACGCGCCCGCCTTCTCTCTCAGTCTCCCGTCGAGAGCGGGTCGCGCGATGAATGTCCCGGAGGCAACGCTACCATCAACAACGAATGCAGTACAACCGAATGCCAGCACTGCACCCGTCGTTGGAGGTGACGGTACCGCGGTTGTTTCGCCGACGTTTGAAGACAAGGTGGCGCTGCGAAGGGCTCGTGAGACCGAACGTAAGCGAGCGAAGCGTGCAGCGGATGCCGAACTGCGTGCTCGCGAGGCCGAGTGCAAGCGGGCGAAGCGTGCAGCGGATGCCGAACTTCGCGCTCGCGAGGCCGAGGACAAGCGGGCGAAGCGTGAAGCGGATGGTGAACTGCGCGCTCGCGAGGCCGAGATGAGGCGTCAGCATCGAGCCGCGAACGCGGCCCAAGAAGCAGAACGACAACGCAAGCGTCAGGCAGAGAAGGGCGATGAAGGCCGGCGTCAAGACGCCGCTCGCATTCGTCAACGGCGAGTGGACGTTCCCGAAGCCGTTCGAGCCAGTGAACGTGCCGCGCGGGAGAGGGTGCGAGCCCTGGACTTTGCTCGTCCGGGGCTCGCATGCTATGAGGGGGAGTAAAGTTAAAATTCGTTGGCATTCGCCAGTGAGTTAACGTAAACTCCCCCGTGTGATCAAATTGCGATTCCCAGGAACCATTACACCATAAAGGCACCATAGTGTGAATAATAAATATAATAGTGCGAATTAATAAATACCCCTCATAGCATCACCCCGCGCATTCGCACTTAACCGTGTTCACCCTCGGGGAAATTCTTGGGAGTTTTTTATCGCCGCTAAACCATGAAAATAAAAACATCTATATCAAAATAAAAACTTTCATCCGATGGTTTCAGGTGATAGCGTTGCTCTGTACTCAATACTTTTTATCTTGACTTGGTCAAGCGCAAGCAGTGGTGGGATTGAATGCTGTATGGACTTGTTAGCCAAATTTCGGTGAAAGCAAGTGCTGGAGGCCCACGTACCTAGGTTGAGGTGCGCTTCAAAGAATACCAAATGATGAAAATGCCCGGGCAATCAACTCTAACGTCCCTCAATAACAATGTCTTGGTTTGGGACGTAAAACCCTAACAAATATAACAAGTGTGAGGGTGATCATAGTGTAATACCATCCTACTAATTTCCATAAGAGATATCGTAGCGCAAATGTGACTAGAAGCATCCGATACCCTAACTGCGATAGTCTAAATGAAATTGAAGCTATTGCTTTGATAGTACACCGATTGAACAGAACGTAAAATTACGTCCGTTTGTTTCCGTTTTTCTATTTTGCAGCAAGTGCGATTTGGCGTCTTCATTGTTTTGGGTGAAACTTCGCATCTTTTCTCCCCTCGCCGCAAGGGAAACATGAAAATTAGGTAGTTTTTTTTCTAGAGTACTGAATAGCACAAAAATATTAAAAGCCGTTACTGTTCATAAACTTAGGCCCACTAAAAACGACGTATGTGCCTGCACGTCGAAGGGACAATTTCATTTTGGTGAATAAAATTGAGATTGCTTGGCGTCTGGCACGTCTTCCTGTTGCGACACTAACAGTTGTATTGGCAGTAGTAAATGCGTGACACTGTGACCAAAGTTTGTTTCACGGCGCTACAAGCTTTGCGCGCAGCAAGAGTGCGAGCATTGTAGCAGACGACGCGAAGCCACGCCTGCAGGCACTCCTGCGCATTCGCAGAATAGCTTCGATGCGCAGCCACGCTGGCGGCAGCGACGCTCGAAGCCCTTGAGCTGATAAAGTTCACTGACTCGGTCAGTAGCGCGACAGCCATCGAAGCGTCCTAACCCCAGCTTTTCGGTAGTCTGGGAGCTATGAAAGGGAAATACAATATCAAACTGAAGCCGAACCCTGTGCCCTTTGCTATTCAGGTTGCTCGTCGCATTGCCTTACCCCTGCGGACCGAGTTACGCAGGAGCTTGAGTGTATGGAGTGAGACGACGTAATCCGCAAAGTAGACGAACCAACAGAATGGTGCGCGGATATTGTACCAGTACTCAAAGCTTCCGGAAACGTTCGTATTTGCGTGGACTTGACGCAACTGAATAAAAGTGTACTTCGTGAGTGCTATATTATGCCGACTGTTGAACATAGCCTTGGTCTGTTAAGTGGAGCATCGGTTTTTTCGGAAGCTGGACCGTAATTCTGGATTTTATCAGATCAAGTTGTCGCTGAAAAGCCAATTGTTAACTACCTTCCTTACGCCATTCGGGCGATGCTGTTTTCAGAGGCTACCATTTGGGATAACGTCCGTACCTGAGTTTTTGTTTTGTTTTTTCAAAAGAAAATGTCGCAGATTCTGGAAGGAATTCCAGACGTGGTAACATGATGGATGATGCGCTCATTTATGGCTACGACCAAACTCAACATGATGAGCATCTGCGTCTTACGTTAGACCATCTCATGGGTGCTGGTGTTACGCTAAACAATGAAACGTGTTGTTTTGGAGTAACCGAGATAAAGTTTCTTGGTTGTGTTGCAAGGTTGCAAGTCGAGACGGAATCGGGCCGGACCCTGAGAAGGTCCGGGCCATCAAAGAACTGCCGACACCAAATAACGTGTCTGGCGTTAGACGGTTGCTCGGTATGACTAATCATCTGGCAAGATTCATACCAGATTCGGCTTTGAAAACGGCGTCGTTACGTCACTTGCTTTTGAAGAGCTTTGAATGGACGTGGGGACCAGCCCAAGAGCAAGCGCTGTCGTACGTTAAAAGACGTTATCGGTTGGGCGCGCGGCATGGTACCCTACGATTCTTTCCGCCGATGCGTCATCATTCAGTTTTGGGGCGGTACTGATGCAAACCCAACCAAACAACGAAAAAAATACCCGTTGCCTTTGTATCGCGCTCGTTGACGCCTGCTGAAACTAGATATTCGCAGATTGAAAAAGAAGCGCTAGCAATGACGTGGGCGGCAGAACGATTCAAAAGATACATCAAAGGCCTTGAAGTTGTGTGTGAAACCGACCACAAACTTCTTATAACCTTTCTGGGAAAATCTCCTTTAAATGTTTTACCACCTCGCATTCAGCGTTTTCGTATGAGGCTCATGCGGTTAGGTGCATGTCCCGGGCAAGAGCCTAGTTACTGCAGATGTATTGTCGAGGGCCCCGATTAGGGGAAAAGGAAGTGATAGTGCATTGTCTGTTAGTGAAGTCAGCAAGCACGTTTCAGGATGCTTGTCAAACGCAGTCGGGGCCAGCCTTTTCGAGAGAGTGAAAGCGGAACAAGCCGCTGACAAAGTTTGTCAAGCCCTCGTAAAACTCAGTAGGAAAGGGCGGCCAAAATTCTCATCTCTTCCGTTGGTCTTGCGTTCATATTGGCAGGAAAGAGCCACGCTTACAGTTGCTGAAGGCGTGCTACTTGAAGGTGCGAGGTTGGTCATCCCTCGAAAATTGCGCTCGGAGATCTTGTTCCGCTAGCACGAGAGTCACCTCGGGATCGAAAAATGCAGAGCTCGAGCCAAAGAGTTGGTATAGTGGCCAGGGTTGAGTTGTCAGCTGAAAGCTTTGGTTACCGATTGCCGCGTATGCGCCGAGCACAGACACCAAAAGTCGGAACCAATGATCCCGACAACCATTCCACAGCTTCCTTGGCAAAAACTAGGCGCTTATTTCTGCCATATTCAAGGAAGATGGTATTTGATAGTCGTGGATTATTTTTCTATAGGTACTCAGAGATTGTGTTGTTACCATCTACATCGTATACCACTGTCATTGCACACCTTCAAAGTTTATTTGCAAGACATGGCATACCAGAAGTCATTATTTCCGATAACGGAGCGCAATTTGTGTCGCAGGAATACAAGTTGTTTGCTCGCAACTACAGTTTTCGCGCTGTGACATCTAACCCCAGCTATCCCCAGGCAAATGGTGATCGTAGTCAAGAGGATGGTCGATACAATGAAAGGTCTCATTACACAAGCGAAGAACCCATGTCTTTCTCTTCCAGCGTACAGGGACACTCCGAGGCTACTTGGGAAAAGCCCTGCAGAACTTCTGAAGGGCAGGCGGCTACGACAACGGTGCCTGTCCGTCCCACCAGCCTTCTGCCTCAGACGGTGAACCTGAGGAAGTTCAAAAGCCATGATATGACCGCCCGACCGCGGCAGTGTAGGAACTTCAACAGTCGTCATCGGGCTACTTCGTTGCGGGCACTCGAACCGAGCGAGGAAGTCTGAGTGACGGACTGCAAAGCAAAAGCGCGAGTCTGGCGACTTGCTGGGCGGCCGAGGTCGTATGTGGTCAAAACTTCCACTGGTGTAGTTATAGAAAGAAACAGCAAATCTTTGGTTCGCTTTGTTTCCCAGCCAAAAGAAGGTGAGGATGATGGAGGTAGCTATGATTTCCCTTAGGCAAATGATAGTCGGGTAGAAACGGGACAGAAATCAAATCACGTTACAGACAGCATGGCATCTGACGATCTATCTAGCACTTCCTTGCCGGGAACTGACCTTCCTTATTACTGAACATGATCTGGTCGTATTGAGTGATTGATTGAGTAATTGAGCGAGTGAGAGAGTGAGTGAGTAAGTGAATGAGTGAGCGAGTGAGTGATATGTGGGGGTTTAACGTTCGAAAACCACTATACGATTCTGAGAGACGCCGTAGTGGAGGGCTCCGAAAATATCGACCACCTATGTAGTTTTTTCATCATCATCATCATCATCATCATCATCATCATCATCATCATCATCATCAGCCTGACTGCGTCCACTGCAGGACAAAGGCCTCTCCCATGTTCCGCCAGTGAACCCGCTCATGTGCTTGCTGCTGCCAATTTATACCCGCAAACTTCTTAATCTCATCTGCCCACCCAAACTTCTGTCTCCCCTTGACCCGCTTGCCTTCTCTGGGAATCCAGTTAGTTACCGTTAACGACCAGCGGTTATCCTGTCTACGCGCTACATGCCCGGCCCATGTCCATTTCTCCTTCTTGATTTCAGCTATGATATCCTTAAGCCCCGTTTGTTTCCTAATCTACTCTGCTCTCTTCTTGTCTTTTAAGGTTACACCTACCATTTTTCTTTCCATTGCTCGTTGCGTCGTCCTCAATTTAAGCTGAACCCTCTTTGTGTGTCTCCAAGTTTCTGCTCTGTAGCTAAGTACCGGTAAGATAAAGCTGTTATATACCTTCCTCTTGAGGGATAGTGGTAATCTACCTGTCATAATTTGAGAGTACTTGCCAAATGTGCTCCACCCCATTCCTATTCTTCTAGTTACTTCAATCTCGTGGTTCAGCTCCGCAATTATTACCTGCCCTAAGTAGACATAGTCTTTTACAACTTGAAGTGCACTATTACCTATCTCGAAGCGCTGCTCTTTTCCGAGGTTGTTGTACATTACTTTCGTTTTCTGCAGATTCATTTTAAGACCCACCTTTCTGCTCTCCTTGTCTAATTCCGTAATCATGAGTTGCAATTCGTCCCCTGAGTTACTCAGCAATGCAATGTCATCGGCGAAGCGCAGGTTACTAAGGTACTCTCCATTGACTCTTATCCCTAACTGTTCCCATTCTAGGCTTCTGAAAACCTCCTGTAAGCACGCGGTAATAGCATTGGGGAGATTGTGTCCCCCTGCCTTACACCCTTCTTGATTGGTATTCTGTTGCTTTCTTTATGAAGCACTATGGTAGCAGTTGATCCCCTGTAGATTTCTTCCAGGATGTTTATATATGCTTTATCGACGCCCTGATTCCGCAGTGTCTGCATGACGGCTGATATTTCTACTGAATCAAACGCCTTCTCGTAATCTATGAAGGTTATGTATAGTGGTTGGTTATACTCTGAGCATTTCTCTATTACCTGATTGATAGTATGAATGTGGTCGATTGTTGAGTAGCCTGTTCGAAATCCTGCTTGTTCCTTTGGTTGATTGAATTCTAATGTTTTCTTTACTCTGTTAGGAATTACCTAATCTTGTGGCAAAGTGAATGAAATTGCGAAACAAATATCATTTCCCTCCCTGACCCGCAGTGATCTTGAAACCATCCATCGGCTACCCGCTAAGCCAGGCAAGACTCGTGGCATTATTGTGCGCTTCATGAATCAGGAAACAAGGGACAACTGACTCTCAATGCGGCGACAGCTAAAAAGCGAAAACAGTAACACATACATTTGTGAGAACATGACTCGACAGGCGCGAAAACTGCTCACTATGACCAAAGAATGGGCTACGAAAACGGGTTTTGCATTCGTGTGGCATGCCAACGGCAAGGTGCTAGTGAGGTGAGCGAATGGCGAAAGAGCAGTGGTCATTCGGGGAAGCGAGGACATGATACGTTTATCATGAAGAGTGGTAACAGTTGTGTATTTCTCGGGTGATCCAGTCCCAAGATGTCGTACTCACCATCCGAATTCCTACGCGATCTTCCAACATTAAGAAGCGGCTCTGCGCTCTCAGTTTTTCATTTAAATGCCAGAAGTTTAAGAAAGAATTTTGATGAGATAAGCATGTTGTTGTCGGAAACTAATTATCCATTTGATATAATTTGCTTTACTGAGACATGGTTGTCATCAGAAGATGATTGTATTTTGATTGATGGTTACGAGTGCATTTCTGCATACCAATTACGAAAGCATGGTGGTGGTGTCTGTGTGTATGTCCGTGCAAACCTCCCATATAGAATTGTTGCCGAGTTTAAAGTCGTAGGTGATAGCTATGAGTGTTAGAATGTTAGAATGTTCTAATCTGTTATTTTCTTTGATTTATCGCCCTCCTACTGGTTCAATAGAAAGCTTTTTGAATTTCATTGAGAAATCACTGGATAGATCTCTAGATTCTCGCCTACAGACTGTCTTGGTAGGTGACTTTAACATCAATGTGTCACTAGATAACCCCAGCTACGTACGCCTAAATGAACTAATCGAAGCATATGGTTGTATGAATGTAATTAGCACCCCAACAAGAATAACCGCCACATCGGAAACAACGTTAGACCTATGTATTACAAGTTTCGATACTACTGATGTCAAAGCAGGCGCAATTACTACCGACATTAGCGACCATTTTCCAACATACTGCTTCCTACCAGGCAATCGTGTAATGAAAAGTAAGGATGAAATGCTCTTTAGGAGTTATTCTAGCCGCAGCATTAAACTTTTTGAGAACCTTATCTCTGGAATTGACTGAAGCACGGTTATAGAAGAAAGAGATCCTAATAAATTATACAACATATTTTTAAAACACTTGACATCTTTATATGACGCATGCTTCCCTCTTAAGCCCTACAAAAACACAGAAAATGCAGAAAACCATTGAATTGAATTTTATTCATCAAGCGTGAACATGGAAAAGTGCATGGGTACAGATTCACTGGGAGGTCCCAAGGTAAGAACCGCAGGCGGGACCTCCCGCCTGCGGTTCAGTGGAACTATGGGTGACAGTGGAACTATACAACAGAATTAAAGTCAAAAACAACCTTTTTCAAGTTTCCTATCTTCCAGAGACGAAAACGATTTACGTAATTTCAAAAAATTTTGTGATACACTGAACAAAGATTTGAAGAAAGCCAAGACGGAATATTACATTGGTAAATTTACCACTCATTCAGGAGACGCGCGCCTGCTGTGGGACACAATAAATCAGCTCATTAACAAAAAGGAGATATCCAGACGAATAAAATTTGAAAAACTGGCATGAGTAAATTAGAAATCGCTGACACCTTTAACAAATACTTTTTAACAGTTGGTGAGTTTACCACAGACAGCACGGAAACGTGTTGCGAGAACTATATAGCATCAAATTACCCGTCTAGTGTATTCCTGTTTCCTACTGATCAACAAGAAGTGGTAAAGCTAATCACGTCATTAAAGGATAACTGTGCTTGCGGCCCAGATGACATTAAGCCAAAGCCTTTAAAGGCTATAAGTCACATTATCGCTACACCACTAACGCACATTTATAACTTGATGCTATCTTCAGGTGTTTTTCCCGATCAAATGAAACTTTCGAAAGTAACTGCCATCCATAAAGGTGGGTCATTTGATCAGCTTAACAATTACAGACCTATATCTGCACTCTCTGTGTTCGAGAAAATGGCTGAACGAGTTATATATAAGAGGATTACGGGCTTTCTAAACGCAAACAATATAATAGCAACAGACCAGTATGGGTTTTGCAAAAACAAGTCTGCTGAGTCGGCTCTACTCAGCATCAAAGAATACATTCTAGACAACATTGAAAACAAAATCTTTACACTACGAATATTTCTGGATTTTAGAAAGGCATTCAACAGTATACAACACGATCTACTTTTACGAAAACTACCGTATTATGGCATTCGAGGTACCACAGCTCAATTAATACAAAGTTATCTCTCGTCTAGAAAACAATATACCGTTGTAAATAATACACACTCTCAGGTTGAACACATTAAGTATGGTGTCCCCCAGGGATCGATTCTTGGACCAATCCTATTCCTGCTGTTCATTAATGACATTGTAAATATCGATGGACACGAGAAATTAATATTGTATGCTGATGACACAAACGTTTTTTTCGCAGGTTCAAACGTATGTGAACTATATAAAGAAGCTAACGTTTGGATGGAGAAACTAAATTCATGGTTAAATGCAAATAAACTTCAATTGAATATCGCTAAAACAAAGTAAATGTTTTTCAAGCCTAAAGGGGTAGCTCACATACCATGCACTCCAATTTACTTCCAGAGCACCGAGATTCAGCGCACAACAACAATAAAATTTCTAGGAATTCTATTCCAAGAACAACTTTCTTGGTCTCCTCACATTGACGCGATAAAAAAAGATCTTTCCAGGAGAATCGGCATTTTAAATAGACTGAGATACTACGTCCCATCAAATGTCAAGCTGCAAATTTATTATGCACTAGTACATTCACGACTAACATACTGCTCCTTGGTGTGGCTAACAACGACCACTTCAAACCTTAATTCTCTGTTGGTATTACAAAAACATGCTATACGTGCTATATCTAACACTCCCCTTTACGAAAGTGCTCGACCATATCTTAAAATGTACAAAGAATTACCTATAAAACTGCTATACAGACATAAGCTATGTCTCGAGATATTACACCAGTATAAACTAAATACATCACTATTCTTGGACACATATTATGTGAAACAAACACCATACGAGCTGAGAAAGAGCCTCATATACAAATATAGATCACGCACGAACTACGGTGACCAACGATTAGCGTCACAAATTCCAAACATTCTAAACAAACACCCAACTATATTACATTTACTGGAAGACGGAGTTTCAGCTAGATAATTTTAAAAAAAATAACGAAAGAGTTCCTAGAGAATGAAAGCGATGGTTTTCTTCATTGTTAAAATTTGTAGTTAATGATGTTTTTGTATTCGTTGCACCTTGTTCATTATTGTCCCTTGCCTGTTGTTTATTATACTCTAATTTGTCTTGTAGAGCAACTCGATTTTCTAGTCAAGATGTTTCTTGTTAATTTATTTGATAGAAAACATGCCTTTGTTTGTATTTGCCACCACCCGAATAAGCACTGTTTATATTTCTATTCTTTATTCCCACTTCTGGCAGTTCCTGTTTGATTATGGTACCCGTGTAAGATAACACGCGATGTTGTAATTTTCTGAGTACTGTACTTGCGGTATGTTTCTGCTTTGCTGCCAGGGTGGCACGACCTAGTGAGGCTTTTACTTAGCCTTTAGTCGTGTCCCTCAAGGCAATCTTGTTCAATTTTGCCTTGAATAAAAGCAAACCAACCAACAACGAACCAACCTTTGTAAATAGCTTGTATACTACAGAGAGCAAGCTGATCGGCCTGTAATTTTTCAAGTCCTTGTCATCTCCTTTCTTATGTATTAAGATGATGTTAGCGTTCTTCGAAGACTCTTGTACTCTTCCCGTCAGGAGACACCTCGTAAACAGGGTGGCTAGTTTTTCTAACACAATCTGTCCTCCATCTTTCAACAGATCTGATGTTACCTGATCCTCACCAGCTGCTTTGCCTCTTTGCATGCTCTCCAAAGCTTTTCTGACTACTTCTATCATTACTGGTGGGGTGTCACCTGGGTTACTGCTAGTTCTTATAGTATTAAAGTCGTGGTTGTCCCGGCTACTGTACAGATCTCTGTAAAACTCCTCCGCTATTTTAACTATCCTATCCATATTCGAAGTTATTTTGCCTTCTTTGTCCCTTAGTGCATACATTCCATTTTTGACAATCCCAAGTTTCCACTGCTTTGACGCTTCCTCCGTTTTTCAGAGCGTGTTCAATTCTCTCCATGTTATACCTTCTTACATCGGATACCTTACGCCTATTAATCAACTTTGAAAGCTCTGCCAGTTCTATTTTGTCTGTTGTACTTGAGACTTTCATAATTTGACGCTTTTAATGAGATTCTTCGTTTCCTGGGAAAGCTTGCCAGTGTCCTGTCTAACTACCCTGCCTCCAACTTCCACTGCACGTAATGATACTCGTCAGATTATCATTCATTGTATCTATGCTAAGGTTGGTTTCCTCACTAAGAGCCGAGAACCTGTTCTGAAGCGAGACTCTGAGTTCCTGTACTTTCCCTCTCAGTGCTAGCTTATTGATTGGCTTCTTGCGTATTAGTTTCTGTCATTCCTGTAGTTCTTTAACGTGCCCCAAATCTGAGCCCACGGGGATCTGGTCGTCTTGTTCGACAGCCGGACCGCTACGCGTTCAGCAATCGACTGTACTGTTTCTTGCGCATTCTCGTTTCTGTAAAGTGTTCTTTCGCTGGCAGTGCTGCAAGTTGGTTGCAACTGTCAGCGTATTATTAAAGAAGCGGAGATGTGGTTATAGTGCTTATTCGCGTCAAGTGTCTGCGATATCAGACGCTATCGCCCACAATTGTAAAGTGTTGCTTGTACGTGACGTCAAGGGTCACATGAGTGTCTACTATATATGTATGCTGTTTGCATGGAATAAGGGTTGGTTGATGTTATCTCGCCCGCATCGGAAGCGGCTCAGTCCCTTTGCGGCCAGCCGGGATGCGCATGACCTTTCGCTTGGCCGCAACGCGACAGGAATTCGGATGCTTTGCATTTGGCATCACATTGCAGCACATGTGCCTGTTCATCTGTCTTTGCAGATATAAAGGTTTTGTCGAAGCACAGATCACAGATAACTGTGGTAGGGATAGACCCTTTCCATGTTAAGCGAATGAACGAAGCATGCGTCAAAGAGGCATCGCTATATGTCGCAGAAAAAGAGTTCTCAGGACATGTGCTGTCAAGCGATGCTCTGTGTAACCTATTATATTCCTTTTTGACACTTTTGCGCAATATGTATACGCCTTTTTGTTATGATTTGTTTTCACGTTTTTGTGTTTTTGAAATAAAAATTTCAGTTGCGATTCAGCATTTGTTTGCGTCTCTTTTGCTTCAGTGTTTGTTATTTTCGTGCGGTAACCGAAAAGACACCCGTAACAACTAGCCCAACTTTGATTGATATGTGGGGTTTAACGTCCCAAAACCACCATATGATTATGAGAGACGCCGTAGTGGAGGGCTCCGGAAATTTCGACCACCTGGGGTCCTTTAACGTGCACCCAAATCTGAGTACACGGGCCTACAACATTTCCGCCTCCATCGGAAATGCAGCCGCCGCAGCCGGGATTTGAACCCGTGACCTACGGGTCAGCAGCCGAGTACCTTAGCCACTAGACCACCGCGGCGGGGCCCCAACTTTCAATACAATGGTATCTTACTGTAAATGTGTTTGCAAGCAACTTGAAGCGCCTTAGTCACACACTCCGAAAAGTTATCCCCAGGTTTGTTAGTCAGCACTCACTAACACTCTCGTGTTTAAATGCAAATATATATCACATGAAATAGACGAGTCAATCACCACCATCGTACAGCTGAGTCGGTAGTGCACCGGAGGCGTAATTCGGAGCTCACAGGTTTGGTCCCTGCCCACGGCAAGTTATCTTTTCATTACGTTTTCTTTCTACATATATACATTAGAATTACGGTACTGACCTTTCCTGTACTTTTCCTGACATAATGGTGTGTTAGGCTTCAGTCAGATTGATAATATTTGAGACAGTTGCTTCCATCTCAAAGAAAGACAGCCGATATTGTGCCTTGTTCAGCTAAATCACGTATATATCTAGCTTGGTCATTGGCGAAATTTCTACAGGAGTACACGTGTACCAGGCACAGCACATAAACCACGTGATGTGAATGAAAGCTTTTTATTTAAAGTAAAATTTCTTGACACCCCAGTGCACCGATCAACCGGCTTTTACTTAGTCCGCCATAAACCAATTAAAAAACATTAAGCGTGCCTAAGCTTCACCTTGACGATGAGAGAACGCGTTAGAGCAATCGATCTTCGTTCGCTTCGCCTTCTCAGTCGGTAGACTCGCTCAATTTCTCGGCGCACACATCTACCCTGTCGCAAAGAAAAGTACGCCTGTGCACGTATCATCTTCTGTTTCAAACTATCCGACAACACTTTTTGTAAGTACACCGTGCAAAATGCTCGCTTGGGCATAATCTATTTTTTTTTTTTTGTGACATCCAGAAGGCTACAAGCGCAAATGCGTAGCTACACACTTTGTTGATGGTGTTGCTGATAATTATGACTAATTATTCTTGTGCACTTAATAATCAGTCAGTCTTCAAAGAAACTACTCATCGTGCAATGCAAACGTACGATGCTGGTGCGACTATACACTGCTGCCATGCAATGTTACATGTGTGATGGGGGCTCCTCGCTCTAAGGAACATTGCTATAGTTTTTTCTGTTTTTTTTGAGACAGTGTATAACACGTGTTTTCAGTGCGAAGTCCTTGATTAGATTTTCGCTCGAGCCGAATATTTATAGTGTTTATTTATTTGTATGTAGGTTCGATTCTGGCACCCAGACGACGCTTATTTTCATTAACAATACTCAGTCGCCAACGAAATCACGCAATGCTCTAAAACGGGTGGTTGTAGAAATATCCTACTTACATGCCTCGTTTACATTAGTGACGCTCTGCCAAAGAGAACAATTCACTGCTTGTGGTTCATGTAATAATAATTATTATTATTATTATTATTATTATTATTATTATTATTGTTGTTGTTATTATTATTATTATTATTATTATTATTATTATTATTATTATTATTATTATTATTATTATTATTATTATTATTATTATTATTATTATTATTATTATTATTATTATTATTATTATTATTATTATTATTATTATTATTATTATTATTATTATTATTATTATTATTATTATTATTATTATTATAACTTATTTACCATCCCCAGGAACAACCATAGGGTCTTTGTGCAAGCGCACGCAAAAATAAAACAGCAAACAATACTACACACTCGGCAAAAAAAAATCAAAAAGAAAGTGAGAAAACGCACAAAGAAAAAGAAATCAGCGCAAAATAGGAAGATTAAAATACAAGATAATAATCATGAAATGAAAGCGAAAACTAAAGGAGAATATACGCAACTATTTGAAGGCTTCCTGAAAAGCAGAAAGGGGAACAATCTGCACATTGTGAAAAAATATCTCATGACAGTGCAAAGCTGAGATGAAAACAATCACAGTGGACTGTGAAAAAAATTAAGGTCTTGAAAGTTAAGTATATATAGACTTTGCATTCTGTGAGCAGTATTGTTCAAAGAAGTTGGCCGATACATCAAATGGTCAATTTTCTCTGGTTAGATTACGCGGAATTAGAAAATTTAGCTAACTGAGAAGCAAAGGGCAGGATAACATATCTTGAATTAGGGCGTAAAGAAATAGGAGGCCAGCGCGGTTTCGTCAGCAATGAAGTGGTGGCAATGATAATAATCTGGCAGTGTTGGAACGAGATCCCAATGCATTTATAGCAAAACAATGGTTGTAGATGCTACTAAATTTTTCTGTACTCAATGGCGTCACTGCCAGATTTAGCGCATAGTAATAATGAAATGAATAGGAACGGATGCTATAGTGGCTCATAATCTTCTGTGAAATGGCAGATCTGTCTCTACTACGCATTGTTCGAGGGCGCTGCTCGTTCGCGCGCAAGATCCGTTGATTGGAGTCGTTGGTCAAGCTACCGGTCGATCCCTCGGCCAGAGTTTCAATAAATTTTGAACAGCCACAACAGTAATACAATATTCAAATGAAAACAATACATTTTATTAATATTATCATCACCGTGATTATCTTAATTATTATTTTATGATTGATATTACTAATATTATCACTATACGAGTCACAAATTTTCTTCGAAAGAGTAAGTATAGTCTTATTAGTTGCGTCACTAACAGGAACGATGCATGGAGTAATTGATTGGTGTGTGGGGTTCAACGTCCCAAAACCACCATAGATGCATGGAGTACTGCAGCTATTACACCTACATTGCGTTTTTGGAGCAGCGCGTGACTATTCAATGGTGACTAAGTATACCAAAAAAAAGGGCGATTTGTTGCGAAAACGCGGTGTCGGCGGTGGTGTCGGCGTCTGTCGAGATAGATGCAAATAAAGGAATAATATTAATAGTCAGCTCGCGCATGAACTGAACCTAGTATTACTGCACGGAAAACAGGTGTTCTTTTTACAACATAGCCATGTCTGTGCTTTAAACTGTGTGAAAAAAAACTACGATAATGTATAGTAGTTCGAGGAGGCATCTTAACGCGTGTAATCTTGCGCCGCAGAAGCGTACAATTTCACTTGCGTCAAACATTTATTGTACAATTAGTGACTGCTTTAAAAACTCGCCAATAAATGCATCAAACAAGCAATAAGAAAAATTAGGAGAATCTTTAAGCTTCGCCTTTTTAAAGTTCAACGCGATAGCGACATCCTGTCTCTAGTGCATACTCAAACACTTAGTGTATGAAATATTTTCGAACAAGCTATGCACCACTACGCCGCCTTAAGGAAAAAGTTGGCCCCGTATCTGCATGTTACACGGCAAATGTCGTCGAAAGACCATAGTCTTGTGTCTGGAGAGAGTTAACAAAACATTTATTTGATGTTCTGCGCAAGGAAATCGGTGCATGGTATTTTGGAGGCGCTGCGTTAGAGTACCTCGAGCGTGCATTGGAGGCAAACGAGCACGTCAAGTCACGTCAAGTCACGTCAGACGTGAGACATGAGGTCTGTCTGGCAGTTATCTTGGAAAACGAAGCGCGCGCACGCTGCGTGCCCGTCTCGGAGGTGATAAGGTGTAGAACGCAAGGCGATGGGTAGGTGCCACCACTGTGTCATCTTAGCAAAGCGTTGGGAACACTGGCCGTTTCGTGCACGCGTTACATGGTCAGCGCAACGTGATAAACGCTACGGTCCTTAGAATTACTTACGTATGCCTTTTCTTGTAAGAGACACACACAGAATATTGACGTGTTATGGTGCCTGAGATATGCGCAATAATGGCTTTTTGATTGACAATCACACAAGTATGAACCCTGAATCTTGAGCAACATTGGTGGGCGCGGCGGATGGGGTCGGCCGTTTGGTGTATCATCTGATGCCGTTTAAAGTACCGTTTATGGTGGACAAGCAGACAAATGTACGGACGACAGACAGACACACAAACTAAAATTTTCGCGTCGAAGGTCCCCAAGAAAGACTATGGTCTTTAAAAGGTGCGGTTTACGTGTGTGCCCTTTGTAGTGAGTGACAGGCATTAAGCGGTCACTGATTAGGCTCCCAAAATACAAAAAAGAGCGCAATATTGTTTTCTGACATTTCTAGTTCTTCTGGCGCGCTATAGTGACGTAAACAGTTTTTCCCCGTGGCTTTTTATTCGTTTATTGATTGATTTGCGGTGTTTAGCGTCCCAAAACAACCATTTTATTATGGGAGACGTCATAGTGGAGGGCTCCGAAAATTTCGACCACCTGGGGTTCTTTGACGTGCACCCAAATCTGAGCACACTGGCCTAGAACACTTCCGCCTCCATCGGAAATGCAGCTGCTACATCTGGAATTTCATCCCGCGACGTTCGGGTCAGCAGCCAAGCACCTTAGCCACTAGACCACAATGGCGGGGCAACGACATGGCATCAACTTGGTGAGTAATTTCAATGCATACGCAGTTTTTTTGTCTCGCATGAATATCGTGCACAATCAACCCAGCAAAGTTCGATTTTTGTGTTTACAAGTGCGATAACAGCGTGCAGCCGAGAAGCGCAAAATCCTGGTAGTCTCCAGCATTTAGTGCTGATATTGTTCACGAGCACTCAATAACTAAGGGGTGAGGAGGATGTACCGTGTGTATGAAGGAGAGAAAAAAATAACCCCATCGTTTTTAAACGTGGAGTGATGAGTGGCCCTTTGAACAGTGAAGCCATTATGATAATCACATGCTCCAAGTGAGTGAGTGAATCAACTTTTAATGGGTCCTGCAAAACCCGTTATTAAATAGTGGTATTAGAAAGGTGCACGTTTTAATCACATATACTGGCGCCCGATGGCAAAGTACGCTTGTACCATGCATTATCTCTGCAATATTTTATACAGGACACCTGTGTTTGTAAACCATGAAAGTTGCTTTCACTGCACTTCCAAGCAGGGGAAGTTATGGCGGATTCCACTCGTCGAGCGGGAGCAAGTTTTCTTGCTCCAAAGCTGACAATTCGCGTTTCGCTGGTAGATTCGGAGCAATCCACTCCGCGAAGGAGCGTTCCGCGTGCTCCGTCTTGCAGAGACGGATTTCGCCGGAACTCCGAGAATGCGTTGCTGTAATTTCCAGTACAGTCGGGCCGCTGGGTTGCCTTCAGCGTTTTTTTCAGGTGGTTTAGTAACCCTGAGCTCTTGTTTACATTCCTAAAATTGAAAAGCGGCATTTTAGGAAACTCTATATAAAGCGGTAGCCCTGCTTTCCGTGAGACTGCGTGGTCAAAATGCGTGCTTTGCAGTGGCAACACAGTTGTCATTGAAACGTCGAGAGCAAAAAAGAAAATCGTTTCCGGTACCAGTTTAGTGACGTATGCGTACAAAACTTCCGCAGAGACCTCACGCGGGGCATTCACGTGTTCTACTTGCAGATCTAGTTTGGAACACTCCGCGTGCTCGCTTCAAGATTTCGGCGGCCACTCCGAATCTACCAGTGGAATTCGGCTTTGTTGTCGCTATATTCAAAAACGGGGGCGAGATTGTGTGGTAGAAAACTCGCGTTTCACGCAAAACATCCGTGTTCGGTCCCACACCGGACTCCGAACTTTTTTTTTCATATTTTATTTGCATCTTTCTCGAATTCATGGTCACGTATAGGATGATTTTTCGTTCACAACCAACGACGCCAACTCCAGAACTTTTGCGAAATGAGCTCTATCGCCATCGCGTCATTAGGCCCTGCGAGATACCTTACAAGAAGAAACATTACCACGTAAAAATCTCACCCTACTGTCCTTGACCAAGGCGCGCAAAGAAACAATTACACTAAGAGCATCATGGAAACCAGACGAGCGATATATCTTCAAACTCGTTCTTCATTCTAAATAAAAGTGGCCGAAATAGCCGCGTCTCGGACTGCATAGCCAGTGAAACTGAGGTGCATTTTACCGTTGAGTACATCTAAACATCATCGGGCATTTTATACGTCCCATCGTTCATCATCGGGCATTTATATATATGTTCATCATCGGGCATTTTATACGTACTTTTTCAAAGGATTGGGGTTGAGGGACAGGGAGGGCAAAATAGACTTAGCGCGTAGAGATAACTGAAATAGACTAAGCGGCTAGAGATAACTAGAAGGAGGTTATCTGAATGGTGGCTACAATCAAGGCACGAGCGAAAATGAAATCCTTTACTGCAAATGCCAGTCCTTTACTATTTAAAGGGGCAAAAGAACCTAGTTTGTGTTCACGAAGTATTACGGCTAGGTGGCGATAGCCGCAGCTCAATATAAGGTTACAGCTATATAAACACATTCGTCCATCCATCGATCCGGCGGGGGCTCGTCAAGGAAGTTATACTAAAACTTCTGGAGTGGCGGGGGGGGGGGGGGGGGATCTGTGGCTGAAGCTGACGCACCGCTATATTGCTCGCAAAAAGTGGATGTGCGCATTGTAGCGTACGTGGCTTTTGCGCCGTTTTTGTGCTAGTAATGTTGCGTGCGGTGCCTCTAATTGAACAAGACTGTTCTGAACACATCTGTGACCACTTTTCGAGACGGTGATGGTGGGCTCTTGAGTACCACTTGGCTGCGCGAGTCGTGTGAAGCGGACACCGGGTACAACTTCCGATGCTTCCGGCGCTCACTTTTCCTCACATATTTTCGCAACTACGACTGTATTCGCGAGTACATAGATTTTTTTTTTTTGCGTCCGGGTGCACAGAGACACTTTGAATAATTTCTGTACGCTTCAGGATTCCAAAGACGTCATATTGCGCAGCACATGAGAGTGTGCTTTGAAGCGAGAAGGTTAAGCGTCAAAAAGTACACCTGTTAGTACACCTGTTGAAGCAAGCTGGTTCGATGAGACAGGGTAAATAACAAGATGACGGGCTTGTAACATTACTACCGTGTTTGCATCATTTCCAGGGCACTTACAGTACATGAGTGCGCCTAATACAAGTGAGCACTTCGTTCTTAAGAGGTAGTAGTTAGTGCACCGGCTCTGCATTTCTAGGATTTTGCGTTCCTCATATTTGCATGAGCACTGCGCTCCCAATGCCGAAATTTTCGAAGTTGCGATATGCCTCTCTTTATGTCAGAGAAAAAAAACGAGCGCCCCTGAAAATTAACTTTCCCCTAAAACGCCTCTCATTTATGGAGCTGTGCAAATCTCGCCACCCACAACTTAACTCACAACGAAGTGGTACAGGCAAAAAACAAAACAAAACAAAACAAAAACTGAATTAATCATGGACGAGGTACAATTAAAAGCTGGAAAATATTAGTCAGTACCAATGAGGTCTTTTAAACTATATTGAGGCTCCTCGGAATTTCATTGACCAGATAATGAAGAAGAACATATTATCAAATGTAAGTCTTGAAGTTTTTCGCGCATCGTTTTCTCCGGATGTCCAGGAGCTTCTCAAACGAGTGAGAAGGCGAAACGAGTGAGAAGCCACGCCAGTGCTTGGTAGGAACTCGTTTGTAACTGGCCTTAGGCAGGCTTGATGTCGGGAAAGAAATCGCGTTATTATGAGCGATAAAGCGTTTTAAAACATCAGAGGAACAGCCAGGCGTCACACAAAGCAAATTGCGTAACGACTGGGTCTTCCAATGCTCCAACCCATTAAAAAACTTGTTCGTGATCACGCGGTAACTGCGGTGCATACTTGCTTGCTTGATCCTTTCTTTTGTGGCTCTCACCCACTAAGGGGGATTGGCCAAGAAGCCGGTGGTTAATGCAAGTCAATACCTTTAGGTTTTCCAGACCAGGAGAATAGTACTTTGTTTTGAGTGTGAAATTAATTTAGCGCAATGTAGAAAAAGGAGGGGGAAGGAGACAAATAATAGAATTTGTTTATTATCTCAGGTGTAATCGTTATATGAAATTCTTCTGAAGGTTAAATCATTGCAGTGTAACAGTTAAATATTAAATGGTAGATTGGCTAGTAAGATTCGAGAGCTGATCAATGGCTCAGCAAGGTAATCTTCTAGTGCTATATAGGAATTCGCAGAGAGCCCCTCAGATGTTCTTGTCGCTGTGTCCCAATGAAGCGGCCCCAAAAGACAAAAAAAAGACAAAATATTTGGAGTAGTAAGTGATATTGCTAGTTTTTTAATTAAAATTTGAACCAATTCTTTCTCTGATTTTTGAAACGGTGACATGTGATAAGAAAATGGTCGATATGTTATGGTTCGTTACAGCTTGAGCACAGAGGAGATGGCACAAGACGAGACCTGTTTAAGTGGAAATTAAGAGGTGGTACACGGAAACGTAATTTTGTTATAGAGACTTCCAATTTACGCGTGGGACACCATTTATTATTCCATGCGAAATGCAGGTGCGAGAAATCTGGATTCGATATCGTAATTTTTGATGAGTCTTCAAGGAGGGAAAGTTTTCTAAACCTCGCTGATGTTACATAGGCTGTAGGAGGCATGATTGGCACAATCGGGAGATCAAGGGATGTTCGCGCGAGTGTGTCAGCCATTTCATTTATAAATATACTACGATGGCCTGGCACCCATATCATTCGCACTAGACGAATTTTTAGTGGGATTAATTATTTAAAAGTTTCTAGTACTGCTGATGCCGACGACGATGATAAAAACGAACACACGGAATACGAGTCAGTCACTATCACAGCTGTCGAATGAGTCGCAGGAAGTTGACGAATAGCTAGTATAACCGCCGTTAATTCCGCTTCAAATATTGGTGTATAATCTGGGACGCGTAATGAAAATGACCAGAATAATGAGAGAGAAAAAATACCCACACCTGCCTTCTCGCCACTCATAGATGCATCCGTTGCAATTACTATATTAGTACCTAATTGAGACAGGTGTTGTTCTAATAAGGCACTCAAATATTTATACGGCAAGTGTTCAGCATTCATTGGGAAGATATCGTCAAATTCTATTTGCACTTGGCCTATTGGGTTGTGAGATGGTGTGATCTCGAATATATTAGCAATTAAAGCACCATGTGTTTGAACAAATAGCACTTGGGGTTTATGTACACGGGACCAATGCTCGTTGAAAAAGACACCAGGCTCGGCAAAGAATACAAACTGTCGCCTTCTTAAAGTGGATTCAGAAAATTTTAAATAAGTTTTGACTGTTAAAATACGGAATCTGCAAGCAAGAGTGGGTATCCGAGCTTCTTAATACAAAACATTGTTTGCTGTGAATTTTGGCACACCTAAACAACTTCGAAGAACTTCCCGCTCCAAGAGAATCAAGGGGTTTATTTTTACGTTATTTATTTATTTATTTATATTACCTCAAGGGCCCCAGTCAAGGGGTGTTACATGAGGGGGTAGACAGTTCACAAACAGATGATTTGTTCGATGGCTTTTTTGAAATGGGCGATGCTGGAGTGGTGCACGATGTCAGCAGGAAGATCGTTTCGTTCTGTTGATGTTTGCACAAAAAATGAAGAGTGATGAGCAGTGGTATGCGCACGGCGTGGATAAACCGCTTTCGAATGGCTGATACGGCATGAAAGACGATGGGCTGGAACGATAACATGGTTTAGGTGCAATGCATGATAAAATGTGTCAAACAAACACAGTCTTGAAATTTGGCGGCATGAAGCTAAGTTAATCATGTTAGCTTGAGATTTTAGTTTGGTGACGCTGCTAAGATAGGAATAGTCAGAATAAATGAATCTGGCTGCACGATTTTGGATAGTTTGAAGCGTTTTAATAAGAGTTATTTGATGGGGATCCCAGATGGCACATGCGTATTCTAGCTTCGGGCAGACTAGTGTTAGGTTAAAAGTTTAACAGAAGGTGGGGCTAGACGTAGGTTTCTTCGGAGATAGCCAAGCACGCGGTTGGCGTCATTAGTGATGTTCATAATGTGGGATGACCAGGTCAGATCTGAAGTTAGAGTGATACCGAGGTATTTACATGAATTAGCTCCTGTTATTTCAGAATCAAATAGGAAGTATTCGATGGAGGAATAGGATTGACGGCGATAGAAGGAAATGACACAAGTTTTCTTTATGTTAAGGGACATCAGCCATTTTTCGCACCATGATTGAATCAAACAAAGATCAGACTGTAGGATGACAGGGTCGTTAGGATTTTGAATAGGACGATAAATGACACAGTCATCTGCGAACAGACGAATGTTAGACGCTAAGTTATTGGGGAGGTCGTTAATATAGATTAGGAATAGTAGAGGACCAAGGACCGTGCCTTGAGGTACGCCGGAGATTACAGCGGATAAGGAGGAGCGATGGTTATTAGCACAAACGAACTGCTTACGGTTGGTCAAGAAGTCACATATCCAATTAAAAACAAGACAATTAAGGTTAAGACATGAAAGTTTCAAAACTATTCTGTTATGAGAAACTTTGTCAAAGGCTTTTTCGAAATCAATGAAAATGGCGTCTACAGATATGTTATTATCCAGGCTAGAACTCAGATCGTTAACGAACAGGGCGAGTTGAGTGTCACATGAAAGTCCTTTTTGAAAACCGTGTTGGTTAGGGTGAAAGAAATGTACTGAACGTAGAAAAATTACAATGTGGGAATAAATTATGTGTTCCGTTAATTTAGAGCATACACTTGTGATGGATATGGGGCCATAATTACTCGGTGAAGATGAAAGACCATTTTTCGGGACAGGAACGATCTTACCAAGCTTCCAGTCTTCCGGCACCACTCCGCATGAAATGGACTGCTGAAATATGTGCGAAAGAATATTACTTGTTATAGGCTTAGTGTTTTTCAGAATTTTGTATGCTGGTCCACGAGAGAACAGTACACAAACGAATTAAAGAATCGGACGAACGTACATGCGTACCACTCCACTCATATTTCTTCGTCATCCTTAGCCACTGCTCAAAAAAATGCACAAAATTTTTGTGTGTAGCTAGTACAGCGTAAGGTTCTCCAAAGAATGACGAAGGATAGCATAGTGAATGCTGGCCCACTACAAAACATTTATGATTATTTATGGCGCTGAGGGTACCCAGCAGTGTACTTGGAGCATTCCAAAGAGTGTTTAGAAAAGGCTCTGAAAGGCCGCTCTTCTAGAGCTTTCGCGGTGACAGTGCTGCTCGTTTCGAGCAGGCCTGGCGTTTTTTTTTTAATACGCTTCAAACGCCAAGTGTCGAAAAAAATTAAAGCAGATGTGCATTAAAGTTCCTCCCACGTTCCCTCACCTCTTAAGAACAACGAACAGCTGCTTTAGTAGCTATTCGAAATGCCCACGGCCTATAGGTGGCGTGCCGTGCAATCCAAGATGGCTGCGGAGGGATAATCAACCGGTGAACTCGCATAGAAAAAGATAGGACGCACGCACGTACTCCCCGTGCCGATTTCACCGTATGAACTCTTGATCATCAAATGAATGTATAGTGAACCGAAGTACTTTCCCAACCAATGAAAACTGCTGAATGTTCGCTGCTTCATTTCTTGCCACAGTGTGAAGGGTGGTGGAGTCAGCTGATCGTCCGTGAATGAATGGTGCTTTGCGTAATCCTGTGCGTGCAACAAAATACTGCGCGAACTAGCATTCACGAATGAACTGAACGACACTCCGAGATAATTTGTGCCGAGCCTGCCTGCCTGCCTGGCGATTTTTCTGCAGTAGTATGCCACTAGGGAGTATCGCTCCGTAGCGGCTGCACAGGACCGAATGTTTACCGTAGCGATGACCGAATGTTTACCGTTGCGATGGTAGCACTGTAAGTATCATGCAAATGCTTCTTCAACGGAAGACAAGCATTTAACTTCCAATTAGGCAGCGCTTGTGTCACAGCCATAATTAGAATCCAACAGTTCACTCAGATGTTTCAGGTTCCATCGGCGCGATTGAAACAATGATATCGATATGAATACGCGCGTACGCTTTTCGCAACGTCAAAACTGTGAAAATTTGTCGAACAACAACGTCGTTCGGACGGCACCGGTGAAGTGCAGGAAAAGTTAGCGTAGGCTGTAGTCGTAGCTGCATATTTTACTGCTGTGCCCATTTCGCTTCGCTGGTCGAGCTCGAGCGTATTTGGCGGAGAGGGGAAGTGATTTTAAAAAGAAAAAAAAGAAAAAAGTGAGCCCCATAACTGTCTCTCAGGGGGAGGACACCTCAACAGTATCTCACGAGGGATGGAGGTGAGGGGGATTAAAAGTATAGGATTAAAAGGCAGAAAGATAGAGACAGATGAAGGAGAGAGTGGGGTGGTGGGACATGGAGCGACGGAACTGAGGAGGAGACAGGAAAGAAGGACACGTTTGCAGGAGTCCGAGGACGGGGCACCAGTGGCGCGAGCTCTTGTCGGCGACAGGAGATGGCGTAGAGTTAATCCAGTCGGCCAGAGCTACGCTGTCGTCATCGTAGGGGACCGGCGGCAGGAGGTGACGTAGGACCAACCCAGTCGGCCAGAGCTACGCTAGCCACCCTAGCTACGCTGTCGTCGGAGATCGCGAGCATAGAGTTTCCCACAATACTAACTAGAGGGAACTCTGGCGCTAGTGTCTATGGGAGCTGCAACGCACGGCACTTCAACGAGCATGGGAATGATGGGTACTACACACATTTGTCTAATTTTTGTACTTCTGGCCTGCTTCTGGCTCCGTGTGTGTTCGTGTGGCTTGGAGCTGTTTTTTCACGAAAACATAAATTAGCAAATGTTCACCGTTTGCGCTTCACAACCTTATTCTTTTAGGCTTACCATTTCGAATCAAGTTACTAAGTTCAAAAGGGTTAGTTCTTTCTTTCAAAACAAAACCGTAACCAGCATGACGATAGTTATAGCGCGAGAACAAAACGACGACACAGAGACAAGAAGGACACGAAAGACACGAGTGCTCGGCTGAGAGAGCACGCGAACAATGTTAAAAACGGGAAAGATGGCTTTTTTGCCCAGCACTGCACTGAGTGCAAGTGTGTTCCCCTCTTCGAGGAAACAGCGACGTTGTACAAACACAGAGATGTAGGCTCCCAGGTCATTGTCGAGGCTGCGCAGATGACACGCGAACAGGTGCCTTGTGTTAGCAAGCCCTCCGTGGCTTTGTCCGAGAAGGAGCGCAGGTTCCTCGAAGGATTCGGTGCGGGCAGGTAACGCGAACAGGTGCCTTGTATTAGCAAGCCCTCCGTGGCGTTATCCGAGAAGGAACGCAGGTTCCTCGAAGGATTCGGTGCGGGCAGGTAGCTTTACCTTTCTGGTTCGGTTTCTTCTAGGTTTTTCTTTGCTGTTTTTCAGTGCCTTTGTATTTGTGTTGTTTGTTTTTGGTTTTCTTACTCATGTTCTGCTCTTGTGCCATGGTCACTGTCTCCTCTATATATTTTCGTGCTCTGCGCAATAAACTCAGTTGGAAGTTAGCGCTCGTGTCTTTCGTGTCCTTCTTGTCTCTGTGTCGTCGTTTTGTTCTCGCGCTATAACTATCGTCATGCCATACCAACTAGCCCAAGCTGCCACACTGCTACGTAACCAGCAATAAACGAAGCCACAAGTACGATTCGCCACCCGCAAGTACGAAGACTAGGCAAATGTGTGTACTACCCATCATTCCCATGGTCGCTGAACGATCGCAGTTCCAGAGTGCCCTCTAGTTAATTTTGAGAAACTCTATGATTGCAAGGGCACAACCGGTCAGCATGGAATTCAGCGAGCGAGTCGTATTTGGCGGCACGCGGCGTTTTGTAATATTCACTGTAATTGGGTACATGCAATGCGCAATAAAGAACATGTTTTTTTTCTCATTTTGAGCTCGCTGAAGAATATTACACAATAAATACAATCAAAATATGAGCGTGAAAAAGAACATTAAAGCACGACGGGTCGGGAAGTGCAACTCAATGCTCCTGAGCTAGCAGCTGATCGTTCATTGTCGCTGTCACTCGCAGCGCGTTGACAACCATCTACGTTCAGTGAAAATTCCGCGGCGTCAAGACGGTTTCTTGGAATATCACTGCTGAAAGAAATCTGAGGAATTATCTCCGCCTAACGACTTCGATAGCACCAACAACGCGTCATTGCACAACTCCAATACGGCGTCACCTACAACGTGAAATGGTTTGCCTCATCAAGCACAGCCGGAACGTAGAGATAAGTTGTCCCGGATGTCGAACAGCCCCCCCCCCCCTTTTCTTTTCTTTTTTTTCTTCTTTTATTTCTAACGCACATTTTCTGTTCCTTCACTGACAAGGAGCCATTGCATATAATGAATATCGATGGCGGCGCCTCAAATACCGGCTTTTTCATTCCTCCTGATGCCACCAGCACGCACTCGAAGCGCTTAAGCTCTCCCCATTAACTTGTCTTGAACTTCAAAGAGGAACGAGCCGCCAGCGGATTACACGGGAAGGTGAAATACAAGAACGGCGGCACACTGCCTACTTGGGGAAAAGTGGGTGCGGGGGAGGTATTGTTGACAATGATGGTATTTCTCATCTACCTCTGCCCTACTCTGTTGAGATGCTGCCGCTTTCTAATTACGCCGTGTCGGTCTCGCTATATATATATATATATATATATATATATATATATATATATATATATATATATATATATATATATATATATATATATATATATATATATATGTGTGTGTGTGTGTGTGTGTGTGTGTGTGTGTGTGTGTGTGTGTGTGTGTGTGTGTGTGTGTGTGTGTGTGTGTGTGTGTGTGTGTGTGTGTGTGTGTGTGTGGGCGGGGAGGAGCGAACGACGGGCGAACGTGCGAAAATGTTTATTCCAAACTTTCCGCAGGAGAGTGCGCCTTTGTTAGGGAAGACAGGGTACACGCAAAAACGCACTTTTTAAACAGATGAGTATGGTGGGGGCCCTCAAAACGTGCTTAACTATTACTGTCATCAATATGGCATATATCATGTCACTATCAATAAACATAGGCACTTGTGCGATATGGTTATGACTGCATGAAAATATTGCGACGATGATGATGATGATGAGCAAACTTTATTTAATTAGCAGAAAGATCTTCCTCCCCATTCAGGTGCGAGAGGAGAAGGGAGGACCAAACTAGATGACGGCCATGATCCCATGGGCCCTGGCGGCGTCTTCGGCCTGCCGTATTAAGCGGGCTTGTAATTGAGAGTCAGAGCTGAGGAGCGCGGCATCCCATCCACTCCCGTCTGGAAATTTTCCTCTCATGGCGGCCTGCAGGCATGCCCATAAATTGTGGCTCAAGTCCGCCCGGTTGTGGCAAAATTTACACTTGTCCGAATGAAGTGCCGGCACGCAGCGGTCCATTGTTACTGGAGTAGGAAACGTATGGGTCTGGAGTAGGTGCCACGCCACCGCCTGTCCTTTGTTTAATGACGAGTGTGCGGGAGGATAAATTTTCCTGCTCAACCTGTACTACTGCGCAATCTCTGTAAGTGGTCATACGCTCAAATCTCTCATCGTCCTCCCCGCTCGACCAGGGCAATCCAGAGGCTCGGTCTGTAAGTCATCGAGCTGTCTGGTGTGTGGCCTCATTGCCAGGGAAGGAGGAGTGAAGGGGTGCCCAGACTATATCTATTGTTCATTGGTCTTTGCATCCAGCCAATATTCTTAAAGCCATTTGGGATATTCGCCCTCGTGCAAAGTTTCTCACAGCCGTCTGCGAGTCGCTAACAATTACTGAAGTCGAGGTCGATGCTATGGCCATTGCAATAGCTGCTTCCTCCGCCTCTTCTGCAAAGCTGGTTCTCGCAGAGCCGCTGACTTTATGATTTCCTTTGTAGTCCACTACTGCTCTAGTCATGTTGTCATTTTCTTTGTATTTTGCCGCGTCTACGTATGTTGTTTTCGGTAAATCTTTTAAGTTGTTGTGTATATTTTTTGCTCTTTCGGCTCTTCTTGCCTTGTAATGGTCGGGGTGCATGTTTTTTGGAATCGGTAAGATGACTAAACATTTCCTGATCTCGTACGGGATATCCTTTTTGTGCCAAATTGATTTGCGTAGTTTATACCCAGTTCCTCTAGTATGGCCCTGCCTGTTTTACTCTGCGTTAGTCTTTCACATTGTGCAATTCTTTGAGCTTCTATAAGCTCTTTTGATGTGTTGTGAAGCCCTAATTGAAGTAATTTCTCATTATAGGTAGTTATTGGAAGTCCGATCGCCTGTTTGAAAACTTGTCTAATGATTCTGTCAATCCTTTCTCTCTCGGCCACTTGCAGTCTGAGGTACGGAATCACATATACAATACGACTGATGACAAAAGCCTCTACTAGTCTCATCATATTATTTTTCTTCATACCGTATTGCCGGTTTGCAATTCGTTTAAGGAGACGCATAATTTGCTGCGCACTGGTTTCAAGTAATCTAATCACCCCTCCGTTATGCCCGTTCGAGCTGATTCGGAGTCCCAGAATTCTTATGCTTTCGACCATAAGTATTTGCGTTTTTCCAACAAAGACTTTAGTGTCAGGTTTTTCCTGGATACTTTTCCGACCCCTACATGACGGGTTATAGAAAAGAAGTTCCAATTTTTCTGGTAAACATTGTAATCCTGTATGGGTGGCATATTCTTCCACAACATTCACTGCGGTTTGTAAAGTTTCCTCTATATATCCGTCACTACCCTCTGCTACCCATAAAGTAATGTCATCTGCATAGAGGCTATGGTGGAGTCCTGGAATTTCCTTCAGTCTGGTAGGGAGAGCTATCATGACCACGTTAAAAAAAAGGGAGATAGGACTGATCCTTGCGAAGTACCTCTGCTGCCCAGACTAAACTCTTAGGATTCCGCTTCGCCTAGTATTATTATTGCAGTCTGGTCAGTTAAAAAGTCTTTTATATAATCGTATACTCTTTTTCCTACCGCTAGCGCTTGAAGATTGGTAAGTATAGCTTTATGTGATGTATTATCGAATGCCTATTTAAGATATAGGCCAAGTATGACCTTTGTGTGGTGTGTATTGTGACCCGAATCAATTATTTGATATTTAATCTTAAGCATGATGTCCTGTGTAGACAGTTTCGCCCTGAAGCCTACCATCGTATAAGGAAAGAGCTCATTGTCTTCCATATAATCTGACAGGCAAGTGAGGATGACATGCTCTAATAACCTTCTTATGCAGGATATCAGGGAAATAGGCCTAAGGTTATCAAGATCTAATTTCTTTCCTGGCTTGGGAATCATTATGATTGTTGCCGTTTTCCATTGATTGGGTATCTTACCTTTTTCCCAGCACTTGTTCATATATTCGGTAAGGGCTGTGATAGATTTGTCGTCTAAATTTCTGAGCGTTTTATTCGTGATCCCATCGGGACCCGGGGCGGATGTTGTGCTCAGTTTCATTAGTTCCGATTGTACCTCGGCTTCTAATATGGGTTGGTCTAGGGAATCATTTTCTTTACCTCTGTACGTGCTTAATTGCTTTTTGGTTGTATCCCTAATGTAACTTTGTCTGATTTCTTCAATCAGTTCTTCCTCCGTGCCTTTGTATTTATGAACAAGTCTAATAAAGTTTTGTTGTTGTGCTGTCTTGCTCGCTTTTGAGTCTATCAGACATCTTAACAGGTTCCATGTTTTAGAGAAACTTATTTGTTTTTCCATCGCATCACATTCTTCCTCCCATTGTTGCCTGCATAGTTGCTTCGCGTACTTCTCAATATCTTTACTGAGGGTGGCTATTCTTTTTCTAAGGCGTTTGTTGTGTTTTTGCGTTTTCCACCGTTTTTCTAGGCTCTTTTTTCCTCCCACATATGTAGGAGCTTACTGTCTGTGCTTTCTAGTCCTTCTGTTTGTGATTTGGTCTTAGTTGCCATTTGAATACTTTGCTAAAGGTTCCCTAGCCATTAAACTAAGTCTTCGATGACATCGCATGCTTCCTTCTCTCTAATTTTTTTAAACTATACCATTCAACCATCCTTAATTTTTTGCCTCCTCTTTTACGTATACCTGCTTTAAACGTGGTCTCAATTATATAGTGGTCACTGCCCATATTTTCTTGTGTGTTAGGCCAATAAGGTTCGATGATATTCTTAGTAAACGTGAGGTCAGGAGACGTGTCTTTGGATACGCTGTTTCCAATCCTAGTTGGGAAAAAGGGGTCGGTTATTAACGTAAGGCCCTCCTGTTGGGCGTCGATCCACAAATTTCTACCTTTGATGTTTTCTTTGTCATAACCCCATGCCGCATGCAACGCGTTGAAATCTCCTACTATAATCAGTGCTTGCTTTTTAGTAATGCTGATCGTTTTTCTGAAAAGCGACCTAAATTTGGTTTTTTGTCTAGGGCTGCTATAGACATTTAATATGAATAGACTTTCACCACTCTTCTTCGATGGAACTAACTCAACAAGAACATGATCGACATCGCAGATTTTTGTATCATGTTCTATCACCGTGAGATTTCTTCGCACGAGGGTTGTTACGGACATTTTTTTCATCAGGGGTACCAAAGGATTTGTAATTTGACAATTTAGCCATTCCTCCAGTTTCCTGTAAGGCGATGACGTCTGGCGCCCCCTTTCCGTTGAGGAACTGTTGTAAGTTACCCCGTTTCCGGTGATACCCATGACAGTTCCACTGCCAAATTTTATACTGATTACGTCATGTCATGTCTAGGAACGGTTACTTCCCCTGCGATTTTGGTTACTTCGGTCGTAGGCGGCCGGTTGTAGGGTTTAGTAGTAGTTTTAACCGGGCCTGCTCCTATAGATCCCAAATCTGTTTGCGTGTTCTCCACCAGCGTTAGTCGATTTTCTATGCTAACTATTCTTGGTTTTATTTCTACGAGCTGCAGCTGCAATCCTGCGAATTGTTGTTGCATTACCTTAGTAAGTTCTCCGAGCATATTCTCAACTTTCTTTTCCAGGGGTTTTGAGAGGTCTTCATTTTCTACAGGAGATATTTCCTCTGCTCTTCGTTTTGCTGCATGCACTCCTGACTCCTGTGCAGGCGCAGGAGTTGAAATTCGACTACACGATGCTATGGAGCTAGTTGACTCGCGCAGCTTATTTTGCCTGAGTTTAGCGTTCTCTTCCTCTAGTTGTTTTATTTCGTCTCAGTTTCGCGTTGTCACGGGTGAGTTGCTCTAGCATTTTTCTAATATTGTTTAGCGCTTGGTCTAGGGTGGATCCTTCTGCCACAACCTCAGGCAAACTCCCAGACAGGAGAGGCTCCCCTGATACCTCGCCCACCCAGCTCACCATTTGTTGACTTCCCTGACCGCCATCAAGACCCTCGTGGGACTGTCTTTAAGGTGATGTCGTTGCCCTTGTCTAGGATTTGGCCCGTGACCTGGATCTGTGTTGACGAGTGGACTTTGATCTTGATGTGGATCTGGGTTCGTGTTGAGTCCCTTTTCTTTTCCCTTCGACGAGTCGCGGGAAGGAGCTGGAACGATCTCTGCGTCGTCCTCCTGTGTCCTGGGTGGCGTTGCCATTCTCCTCCGTTGGATTTCCTGATGTATACTCTTCCCTCCATGCCTGTGTTGCTCTAGTGTTGACAAAATCCTAATTTCTCTTTGTTCATCATCTCGTCGTTGTTCCTTTTCCCACCATCTTTTCTTCAAAAGGTACGGGGTCCTAAACCGTTTTTTGCATTTTTTGTCCCCTGTAAGATGACCTTTCCCGCAAAGGCAGCTACTAAGGTCGCACTGGTGGTTTTCAGTTGGATTGAGCACCCCACAACCACGACATTTCTTGCTGTCAGGCTGTGGGTAGACATCCACCCGATGTCCAATTCGTCCACAAGTAGTGCATGTTCCATATTGCTTCTTGTATAGGAAGCACCTGTATTCGGCACCACGGTAGTATACGAAATACGGCACAAACAACCCTTCGAAAACAATGACCACTGAGTTCGTAAGTCCCATACGTCGTGCATGTAGAATCGTCAGGTTCCTCTGATTGACCAAGCTTTTTTCTGTGTCTTCTTGATTATCATACTTCGGTATTCAGCGGATAACCCCTTTGGATGTGTTTTCTGGTGCTGTTACATAGGCGGCTGTAGCGTAACTCTTGTCATGGATGTTAATTTCCTTGTTGTTGCTGTATTCCTTCGCATTGGTCAGACTAGGTGTGCTCATGATCATGGTATTTTGTCGCATATTGATTCTGAGAGTATCTTCCCCAGCAATGTCAGGCTGTACTTTTGCCGCTCGTAGAACACAGACTCTTATGAGCGCTAGACTCTGTCGCGTCAAGTTCAGACCACCTCCTGGGCGTATTACTACCTTGTAATCGTCTTCTAGTAGTTGCGGTTCTTTTGGCACTGGCCGGCGATGCAAAAAATCCTCCAGTCTCCGAGACGCCTCCTTGGACGCGCCTCCCGCGTTCATGGCTGGTACCACGTTTCTCTTGTTTTTTGCCTTCTTGCGTCGTTTATGGGCCACAACCCATCCTTGAGTGTCGTTGTACTCTTCGGGAGACAGCGTCTCCCCCTCAATTTCCGCAACATCCATTTCGCAAGCTTCGAACAAGCCAGGGGCCTGGCTTGTCGCCTAGTTGCCAACGCGTCGATGGCACTGCGTTGGCAGTGCGATGGCGTAGCTAGGGCGATGCCGTTGTGGGAACTTGAAAGAAGTGTCACGGCTCAAGAAAAGTAGGCTCACCTGGTATATCCTGGCATCGGAAGAATCGGGGGATCGTCTGGCGACAACTGTGATGATCTTGAATCTCGTGGTTGTCCTTATTCAGCCGCGAAAATGAAAACTGGCAGAGCCCATTTGAGAGGCATCCGAGTGGCTCGGCCCCCTAGCGGCAGATTCAAAATATTGCGAGTAAGACATTTTTCTACTACAAAGTATGGGTATGCGCAGAAACATGCAAACGGACAGAGCTGGGATATATACTAATGTTGTCACGTCTATATATGATGGTGGAAATGTACACGCAAAATTCGTGGGTTGCGCGATCATCTCCGAGCAAGCGCCTCTTACATCACACCCCTTTGTGGATATGGCGGCGACTTTTTATGCATCCCCTCACAACTCCCTGCATAAATGCAATTCGTTCATCCTTGCCGAGAATAAGAGAGGAATAAGCAGTGCTGCAAGCAAAACAAAAAACAAACCACGGACTTTAATTATCTCCCTGGTTCGTGGGACCAAGTTTCAGGGAAAGATTATAAGCTCATAAGCTCAGCTTCCCCCTGCTCAATTCCATTGTTTTATTCATCGCCACTTTGAAAGCTGCTGCCACCGTTACAATGTACCATAAGCGAACCTGATCACAGGTTTGGTTGATCGGAGATTGAAGCACAATCTTTTTTTTTCCTCTTTTAGTACGGCAAAATCAAACATTGAAAATAATTTATCACACTCACAGGCTCACAGAAGCTTTGATAGAGCAGCGGTGATGCTATTCCTTTTCTACAAAAGAAAATTATTTCGTGAAGCAGCAAGTGCTTTCATTAGTTCATAAAAACTTCGCTCATTCCCATCTGTAGCTGCATCAGCCAGCCAGGCACATCCGAATAAAGGAATGAGCCAGTCAGTAATCTTATAGGGCCCTGTTCAGAGCTAGCCTGCTCTGCAATGCTACAGCACAAGGCACGAAAGCGTTGTACATCAGTCCGCACCGCAAAGAGTCCGGTAGAAAAATATTCACAGCAGAATTGTTGGGACTATTTCATTATATGTAACAATTTCTCGTAATATGATACCCTCGTAATATTATAACTGAGTGATTACTGTGGTTAAAGAAAACATCGCCTTAATTGTTTGTTTCCCCATCGTGCAGCCAACATTGACCACTGGCGGAAGTGGGGGGGCTCAGCCCCCCCAGCTCATCTTAGTGGAGAGGAGGGAGGATAACGCTCCCCTTCCCCCCCTCACGGCTGATACGCCTATGCACGCAACATACAAAGTGGTTTTCGTCTCTTGCTAACGCATTAACACTCTGGCTATCACCGCCAAACAAGGGAGCATCTGCCTACTGATCATCCTTGAGAGGACGCTCCTGAATTCCTCTGGGCGGCGCGACAGTCTAAGAACTTGCATCAGATAATTACGGTGCTACAAGGCAGGCGCCGCCTTCTTTTACTCTGAGCAATATGGCCACTACGGTTTCACTTCGACACAGGGGCGGGTATGCGGTATTTATAATAGTTCTGCTTCGGGTCCGTACCAGGCGCGTTGTGCAAACTAGATCGTGTCAGCCTCATGGCTTCGCTATAGGGGATCTTATAGAATGGTCGAACTCGCGCAGCATGCGTGGAATTCTTTGCTCTTTTGATAAAGAGAAGGCATTTGATATTATCAGTCATAAATACCTCTATAAAGCTTTAAAGCAGGCAGGCTTCACTGCCAAGTTCATCAGCATGGTCAGGGCTCTCTATTCGTCCGAGTCACAAGATCGCGTCTCGGAGCCTTTCTGTGTGTGCCGTCGAGTCAGGCAGGGCGACCCACTTTCGCCTACTCTCTACAAGCTCACATTAGAGCCGCTTTCTAAAGACACCACCATTAATAGATTTCCCCTTTCACCCCCCCTCCCACCAGTGGCAATGTTCGCCTATACAGATGACCTCTCTATTGTCGTCACGGACGAGGCATATGTTTGCATCGTCATGGACATTATGGAGGTGTACTGTTTGGCGAGCGGCACCAGGATAAATAAGTCGAAGAGTGCAGTCATGTACCTGAACTGCGCACCCTCCAGCCCACGTCCCGTGCACGGCCTCCTTATGAAGGAGCGTCTACGCATATTGAGTTTCTATTTCGAACCGGATGGCCTGACTACCGAAAACTGGCGGTTAGCTAGGGAAAAGCTGACCAACAGGATTCGGGAACTCGGTGCCTTGTCTCGTGAGCTTACAGCTAGGGCCACGGTAATTCGATCACTGTTGAGTTTTCTCATGTATGTAGGTTCAGTAATGCCGGCTAAGCCCTACACCAAGGTTCTCCTAGAAAAGAAACTTTTCGGTCTTCTTTGGAGTCGTGTATCTGCATGGTTGCCGCACCCCATGCTCAAGCTGTGCATAGATGGAAGACTCGGTATTCCTGACCTTTGCGTGGTGACCACGGCGCTACACGTTAGATGCACACGTAGCTCGCGATTCGGATATGCTCCTCACTCGAAGCCTTGCGTCATATTTCCTGATCACGCGGCTGAGGCTGTTCTCGCCGGGGGCATTATTTAATTCGGTGCCTCGGGCGGGGACCCCAGCTGCCTTCTATGCAGGGGCATCTTCTACTTTGGCCCCTCTCCAAGAGGTCGACCCCGAGAGAGACTTAGCTTCGATTGAACTCCACGATCTAGTCGATCGATAGACTCACCCCAGAGCTACCTGCAGGCTGTAAAAAACATGACCTGTCCCACCATAATCCTAACTGGCGGTTCATTACTGCCAGTTTCCTGGACGCCAAGCGCGCTACATGTATGTACTGCCTGGCCAGAGGGCGCCTGCCCGTAAAGTTCAAGCCCCCCCCCACGTAAATCCCTACAAGAGGAACGCGCCCCTTTTGCGGCAGTAGGGAAGACCTGATTGTTCACATTTTCTCTCAGTGTGCACGACTGTCACAAAACGAGCGCTCAAAAAGAGCGCGCCCCCAACTTCTCGCGAGGAAACGCCGGAGTGACGCCGCGAAGTCAACGATAAAAAAAAGGAAAGAAAACAAACATCTAAAGGCTCCCTGGGCGTGCGACTCTCTCTCTCGGAAGCGTGGGTCCGCCGACGAACCTCCTCACCCCACATCGGCGGCCGAGCAAGCACTCGAAATTTCTAGATGGAAAGAGGCGTGGTGATACCGGGTTGAGTCATCCGTCGCGGACGGCCCTCGTATCCTCTCGACCTTTCCCCCAGCCTTCGCTGCACATCGCACCGACGAGATGATGAGAACCTTCTGGAATCTCGCGTGGAAGGTATTTAATCGAGCAGCTGAGACGAAAGATCAGGAGGAGAAGACGGAAGTTAGCCCCGCAGCGCGTAGGGTATCCCGCCGTGTAGTCGGCGAAGGTTTCGTCCGTAGTGACAAAGCAGGAGAAGACGTGAGGTTTCCTGGAAGAGAAACTTCGAAGGAGAAGACGGAAGTTAGCGCCAGAGCGCGTAGGGGTTCCGCCGTGTAGTCGGCGAATGTTTTGTCCGTAGAGACAAAGCAGGAGAAGAAGAGGATTTCGATTTCCACCAGAGGGGTGACGACTGGAGCTACAGGCAAGAGTGTGTGTTTACCGCTATCGAGCGAAGACGCGTGGCAACAGCTGCGTGTGTGAAGCCGACGTGTTTCCGGCGAAGAAGTTTGAAGCTTGGAGAGTGGCCTATTGAAGATGTGAGGTTTCCTGGAAGAGAAACTTCGGCGAGGTTTCCTGGAAGAGAAACTTCGGGGGGCTGCGGAACGACAACAATGCTGGACTTTGAGTGAGTGATTCTCGGAAGAGTATCATCCAGACATTTGTTCCAAGAACTTTGGGCTGGATAGGTTTTCTATCTCTTTAGTTTTTACGTGTCTTGGTTGTTTAATGCATGCGACTGCATTGTAGTGTGTATCGTTGTCTGTGTCCGTTGTTTCGAGTGTGGCTGATTGTACTGTGTAGTACGTTGTTTGGTTGGTGACATATTGTACTCAACTGTTGTGGAGTGCGCATACTTGTGTATTGTTTTCGATCTGCCATTATTGAGACTATAATTTTGTTTGTTTATCAGCTCTCGGCTCCGACTTGTTCTTTGGTCCACAGCAGGCGTCCGCTGGCGCGCCAAATAAGACCACTTCTAAATTGTCCACGCTTTCGTGGTGCGGTTCGGGGGGCCGATACTTCGGCCCTTAGAATTAGCCCGGCGATCGCCTCCCTAATTAACGGGACCTGTGTGACAATTATTCTGGCGTCCGCGACAGGACCTTTTGGTGCACAGTGTGTCCAAAGTAGTGAGAAAGAGCCTCGAGTTTTTGATAGTGCTATCGGAACGATCTTGTGTGTTGCTCAGTGTTCTCGTTAAAGAGTGCAAGGGAGTGTTCTGATAGACTGATTTAGGCAGATACTTTTTGCACGCGGCAAGGTTTTATTTTCGAGACACCATGGATCTCGAAAAGTTAGTTGCTCTTGGTGAGAAGATGGGTCTTTCTGGCGCCGAACTACGGAAGTGGGTAAGCCAGAAGGAGAAAGAGGCGTTGGAGAGAGAAAAGTAGGCAGCTGAAAGGGCAAAAGAAGAAAGAGAAGCAAAGGAGCGACAGCTGAAAGAAGAAAGAGAAGCGGAGATGGCTGAAAGGGAACGGCAGCGACAGCACGAGATAGAACTCGAGCGGCTCCGTTTGCAACAGCGAAGTGAAACTCCCGTCCAAGCTAGAGTTGAAAGCAGCGAACGGGAAGATCATGGCTTCCGCTTGAACCCAAGCAAGCTGCTCGTAGCGTTTGATGAAAGGAAGGATGACCTTGACGCGTACCTTCACAGATTTGAGACGATTGCAAGGAGCCATAATTAGCCGGAACATCAATGGGCAACTGCTTTGAGTACTTGCTTGAGTGGTGAAGCGCTCAGTGTGTACGGTAGGCTGACGCCGACCGATGCAGCCAACTATGCAAAGGTGAAAGCTGCTTTACTGAAGCGATTTAGATTTACGGTGGAAGGATTCCGGGACAGATTTCGGTCAGGAAAGCCAGCTGATGGTGAGACGGCTACGCAGTATGCTGCCCGACTTTGCCATTATTTCGACAGATGGATTGAACTTTCAGGGACAGCGCAGGAGTACGATGAGCTTAGAGAGCTCCTTATTAGAGAACAGTTTCTCACTAGTTGCCACCCAAGCCTGTCGCTGTACTTGAAAGAGAGGAAGGCTGACTCACTTGAAGGCATGCTCGAATTGGCTGATCAATTCTTGGAAGCGCAAGGTGGCACTAATTTGGCCAAGGTCAAGAAGGATTGTCCCGAAGATTCGAAGAAATCGGCTCCCGAAGAAAAGAAGCGTGCACCGGAGAGCATTCCGCGATGTTTTCTGTGTAACCGAGTGGGTCATCGCGCGAAAAACTGTCGAACGATCTTTACGAGCCCTACGGTAGTAAAATGTTTTAAGTGTGGTCAGACTGGGCACAAAGCAGACGCATGTCGAAACGGAGCGAGTCAAACTCACCAGGTGTCCTGTGTGCTAGCAGCACCGAAATCCGATGATAATGCCTTCACGGACGGATTTGTAGAGTTGAAAAATGGGGAGAAAATCCCTATTGTGAGTGCTGTAATGACAAAACAGCCAACCGGTGTTTTGAAGGGGATGCCAACGCTGTCTGGAAAAGTTGCGGACAAAAAGATTACGGTGTTAAGAGATACCGGCAGCTCCACTGTTATCGTGCGGAGAAATTTCGTACGGGAAAGTGAGTTAACAGGCAAAACGAAACCGGTTTGTCTAATTGACCGTACGGTTCGGATGCTTCCCGAAGCAGAAATCGAGGTTGAAACCCCATACTTCAGTGGGAAGGTTACTGCTTTATGCATGATGACCCCCCTGTACGACCTTGTCATCGAAAACATCGGGGCGCGAGGACCGAATGATCCGGAATGTTTGGGAGAAGACCCTAAGATAGAGCCCTCGCCAACCCGGCGACCGCGAGATACAGTGGAGGAGCAGCCCGTGACTGATCTCACTAGAGCCCAAGGTGAAGCCGCGGCACAAGAGACAGTGAATGAGAGGATGATCGTGTTGAATGAGTTCACGGGCCGAGCAGCTGGACTTACGTCGGCACGACATCAACCGACCGACAGTGTAAAGGTGACGGAGTTGGCCAGCCAGACCAAATGTCGGGACGTGAACAAGCGGGTGAATAACCGGGCAGGATCGGTTGAGCGTCATGACCCGTTAGCAGTGTCGGAAGTGACAACGATGGCTGAGACGCCGCCTCAGATACCATCGTTGGAAGGGGCTCACCAGGACAAGACGAGCGAAAACAATAAGAAGAGATCGAGAGAGCACCGCAAGAAAGGGCGCAAGCGCCGCTCGAAATGCACAGGATAGGTGATGTGGTCAAATCGGAATGTGTTTGGCAGGGCTGAGCGCCATATGTTGTGTTAATGTTCTTGTTATTCCGTGTCACAACTGTATGTCGAGCGAATCAAAATGTTTGTTGCGGTGATGTGATGTATAGTATTGTACAATTGTGGTAATGAGAGCTTTGTATATTTGTATTGTCTGGAATATGTGATGGAGGGTTGTACTCATGCGCCTGTGGTTATGTTTCGTGTGTTGTGAGATTGGATTACAATGTACAATTGTATTGAGTGTTCTCTTGTGAATGTGACGAGCCATGAGAAACGGACTATGTTACAGTCTCTAAGTGTGGGGGACTGTTCGCGCTCGTTTGTGTAGTTTTGAATATTATGAGATAATATTCTTAAAGTGGGGGGCAGTGTCACAAAACGAGCGCTCAAAAAGGGCGCGCCGCCAACTCGCGAGGAAACGCCGGAGTGACGCCGCGAAGTCAACGATAAAAAAGGAAAGAAAACAAACATCTAAAGGCTCTCGGGCGCGCAACTCTCTCTCTCGGAAGCGTGGGTCCGCCGACGAACCTCCTCACCCCACATTGGCGGCCGAGCAAGCAATCTAAATTTCTAGATGGAAAGAGGCGTGGTGATACCGGGTTGAGTCATCCGTCACGGACGGCCCTCGTATCCTCTCGACCTTTCCCCCAGCCTTCGCTGTGCATCGCGCCGACGAAATGATGAGAACCTTCTGGAATCACGCGCGGAAGGTATTTAATTGAGCAGCCGAGACGAAAGATCAGGAGGAGAAGACGGAAGTTAGCGCCGGAGCGCGTAGGGTATCCCGCCGTGTAGTCGGCGAAGGTTTTGTCCGTAGGGACAAAGCAGGAGAAGACGTGAGGTTTCCTGGAAGAGAAACTTCGGAGGAGAAGACGGAAGTTAGCGCCAGAGCACGTAGGGTATCCCGCCGTGTAGTCGGCGAAGGTTTTGTCCGTAGGGACAAAGCAAGAAAAGACGTGAGGTTTCCTGGAAGAGAAACTTCGGAGGAGAAGACGGAAGTTAGCGCCAGAGCGCGTAGGGGTTTCGTCTTGTAGTCGGCGAAGGTTTTGTCCGTAGAGACAAAGCAGGAGAAGAAGAGGATTTCCACCTGAGGGGTGACGACTCGAGCTACACGCAAGAGTGTGTGTTTACCGCTATTGAGCGAAGACGCGTGACAACAGCTGCGTGTGTGAAGCCGACGTGTTTCCGGCGAAGAAGTTTGAAGCTTGGAGAGTGGCCTATTGAAGATGTGAGGTTTCCTGGAAGAGAAACTTCGGCGAGGTTTCCTGGAAGAGAAAGTTCGGGGGCTGCGGAACGACAACAACGCTGGACTTTGAGTGAGTGATTCTCGGAAGAATATCACCCAGACTTTTGTTCCAAGAACTTTGGACTGGATAGGTTTTCTATCTCTTTAGTCTTTAAGTGTCTTGGTTGTTCAATGCATACGACTGCATTGTAGTGCGTATCGTTGTCTGTGTCCGTTGTTTCGAGTGTGGCTGATATTACTGTGTAGTACGTTGTTTGGTTGGTGACATATTGTACTCAACTATTGTGGAGTGTGCATACTTGTGTATTGCTTTCGATCTGCCATTATTAAGAATATAATTTTGTTTGTTTATCAACTCTCGGCTCTGACTTGTTCTTTGGGCCACAGCCAACGTCCGCTGGCGCGCCAAATAGGACCACTTCTAAATTGTCCACGCTTTCGTGGTGCAGTTCGGGGGGCCGATACTTCGGCCCTTGGAATTAGCCCGGCGATCGCCTCCCTAATTAACGGGACCTGTGTGACAACGACCAGCCGCCCTCCATCGAAGGAGCTAGCTTGTTTATGGTCACCCCGGTGTTCCTTTCGACACAGTTCGGTTTTTGCAACCCCTGTCGGGACGAGCGGTTAAGCAGTACGCGCTTCTGCTCGTCGAGTGTTACAAGTGTGGGTGGCATGGTGCTGTGCCGTCGTCGGTGGGAGACTATCCGGGCTTCACGAAGTACTTGGAAGGAAGTCTGGTACTTGAAGGAGGTCTGGTTCATCTCCAACGAGACTGGCAGCGCCTACGTGCAAAGTTTTATGAAACGTGGCACCATCCGCCAGTGATTTTCAGTGAGTCAGGAGGGCAGATAACCATCAATATTTAATGATGGCGTGCTTTAGAGTTGCACGACTCGTCCTAGTGAGCCGGTCACCCCCGAGTTTAGTTTGTGTGGTTGTTCGCCGGGTTTTCGCACGCGCTACAGTGATCTTGCCGCCTTATTGGGCTTTACCCGCAAGGTCCGTGCTGGTTTTTCTGCGTACTCAGCGACTCGATCTACTCGTCGAGGAGGAGGGTGGCTCCCTTCCTTGTGAAGGGCTAAGCCGGCTTTTAGCCGTGCTGGTTCACCAGGTTACGTCGGGTTTGCGTGCAGCGGCATTCGCTTCTGCACCAAACAGATGTTCCTTAGTCCCCAAGGGAAGGATTGTGTCTCGCTGGGCCCTAGCCGTCAGGAAACGGGCCGTGACCGCAGCGCGCCCAACGCGCTGCGTTAGCCCACATTGCGAGGGTACGCCCGCTTTGTGTGTCGTGATTGAATTACCGCACCGAAGGGTAGCCCCTATGCTGGGTCTCCCTGTCGCGTACGCCGGGAGGCAGGCCGCGTCTGTTTGGCGCCCAGCGGTGGCCTCCTTGCCAGGGCATGGCCGTCTGCCCGAAACGAAAACTTCCCCCTCACACGACCCTGTGAGGGGGGGGGGGGTGGACATGTGGGGACAGACGTATGGATGATGATGGGTTGATGAGTTATGTGAGACTCTGAGACAAAGCGCCGGGCACCGCGTCTCCTTCCTATCTGACAACGGCATGCGGGACCACCACTCCAGAAATTTTAGTGTAACCTCCTTGGGGCTCGTGAACCTATAGGTGATCGCCCGCAAGGACGTCCGCAAAGGTCAATTGTTGGCCAGGTGACGTGGAGTACCGTAGAAACGGTGAGCGGTATTAACGACGCGGGAGGGTTGGGGACTCCTGGCTTGCCAGGGCGATAGCACGGGGCCGCTCACCATCTCTGGGTCGATGAGCGAAAGCCAGGAAGACCCATGTGCCCATATGCACACTCACGGTAGATGTGACCTGGTTCACAGCGGCCGGTTGTCGGGAGCGCGCCACACACTGGATTTCCGTATAAAGGGGTGGGTTGCCAAATTGCGGTGGTCCTGAGTAGAACGACGGCACAGTCTGCAGGGTGAACAGACGGGAAGGACAGCCGGCGCAGGAGTACATAACGCTTCCTTGTACGGTAATAATGGAGCTTCGGCTGGACGCGGGGCCATCATAGGTTGGACCTCGGCTGGAGGCAGAGCCATCTTGGGTTGCACCAGCTGCCGATCCTTTTCACGGATGGTATCTGTTAAAGCAGCAAAATGGGGCTCAGGAGACACCGCGAGTGACTTTCGCAGCTCCTCGCGTACAATACTGCGCGCGAGCTTCGTGAGATCACTTAATGTCTTGACATCAGGTGTCGCCAGGACTGATGACACTGGTGAAAGACTGCCAGGACGCTCATACTGAGACGAACGTTGCCTTAGCATTATCTCTATCGCCGTGGCTTCGTGGAGAAAATCCGCTACAATGCGGGGAGGGTTGCACACTAGTCTTGTGAACAACTGCTCTTTCACTCCCTGCATCAGTATACGCGCATCGTCTTCTCTTCTGTCATTGAGGAATCAGCTCCCCTGAACAGCCGCGAGATGTCCTCAACGAACATGGCAACGCTCTCGTTCGGGCGCTGATTTCGGGAATTAAGGAGATGTTCTGCTTGCTCCTTTGGGTTGGAGCTTTGGAAGGTATTCTGCAACTCGGTGCAAAACTCTGGCCAGGTTGTCATAGCGCCTTCATGGTTTCCGAACCAAGTGCGCAGAGTCCTTGAGGTAAAAGTAGACATACCGAAGCTTTCGGTGCTCATTCCACTCGTTGACACTGGTGCAACAGTTGTAGCCGTCAAGCCAGCCGTCGACGTCCTCGTGAGGGTAACCTTTAAATGTCTTTGGGGTTTAGAGGGCATTGAAGAACCATAGAAGAGGCAGTATCTATGTCTCTTGTGATTGTGTTTCTGCACTGGCCTTAATTCTGTCGATTTGTGGAAGCGGCCCGAATTCAGGTGGCAGATAGGCTTAGTTGCCGCCAGCTACTCCGTAAGTCAGTTGGTTCTTTTTAGACGTTACTATTGCCGGGATCTTCCTGCTGATTTCAGTTCATACAATACTACCCAGCACCTCCACCAGAAAAATGTCTTGTGATTGCGGATGGAACACAACGTCTGTTCACAGGAGCAGCAGCACTGGATGTCGAGCCGAACCAATCACCATGAACACGAGCCCATCGCACAGCCTTCTTTCTTGTCACAATGGCAAATACACGCATTGGCATGGCTTAACCTCGTTCCATGCCTGTGGCAATGTGCATTGACTATTTGTAATTGTCACTTTTGTTTACTTGCTTTTGAATTGGCGTTTGCCATAAAATCCTTCCTCGGAATGGCTCGCAGCCACTTATTCATGCGGCTAACGTTCCTCGGAGACGAAAACACATGAACCTGTGGTGCACTGTCATGATTTCCTTTGCCGCTAAGGATGCAACAGTGACCCATGTTGCTAGAAGTGCGCGGCTACGTGTGGCTCAACGAATTTCTCACACGAAGAATGTTCCAGTGTTCGTCAGTGGTTCACTTTGCGATACATGAATACATCACAAGCGCAAGTGTGCAGTCACGAATGTCACTAGTCAACAAATCCATAGCTTAAATAAACATTCAGAAGAAAAAAGAACACTTGCAAGGAATAGAAAATGTGTTTACCACGTGGAATAATGCGATGACAGAATGTCATGTTGAGCAGACGAGGTGAAGGGCAGAACCAGCAAAACTGACCAGTGTGGCAAAACAGGTTGTGTTGACCACGACAACTTGTGAGACGTAGGTCGCTAGTGAAAAAAAGTGAGGAAGCTTTATGCTAGCCCAGACGCACGCTTGAGCCTATCGCCACCAGATAACGACACTGCTCCATTTTGGAACGGATGCACAGTGCCACAAAGGAGAAAAAAATCACAACAAAACATCTTGTGACTCTCCTTTTGTCCCCGTGTTCTTACACCAATTTGTGGAGTCATGAAAAAGATATCTGCACCACTCGCGTGTACGCGTTCATTTCTTCACAGGTTGAAAGAAAGCCTGCTCTGGAGGAGATGTAACGTTGAAGTCGTTATGAAACATAGCAGCCATGCACTGTAGAAATCCCCAATTGTCATTTGTTGTGAAGCTACCTCTTGAAAATCAATAGAAGAGAATGTGTAAGCGTTCCTGCTGCTGCCCATATGCTGTTGGTCCAACAAGTCTCTTCATTTCAGCGAAATCCTTCAGCTGGTCAACATCAAACGTGTCGAGCAATAAATAACTAGTAATTACTCGAATCTAATTAAGCGAGTTCATAAATCGCATGCGCGTCAGAATCGAGTACAAAAAAAAAAAAAAGAATACGGTCATTCTATTGCCATTGGCATTTCCAAATGGCCGCCCCCTACGTGCGTAGGCATGGCGCGTCGACCATTTCTGCCTATGTGTTCCCCACGTGCGGCTCTTCGTACGTGTGCTGAGGAGTTCGTCATCTTGTAGTGCATTAGCATCGACGGCATGGAAGGGCTGACTCCAAAAACTCGAGTGCACCACGACGCCGCTTTTAAAAGAAAAGTCATCGCGTGTGCAGAAACGGACGGAAATCGGGCCGCATCGCAGTCGTTCGGAGTTCCCGAAACGTGCGTGCGGGACTGGCGGAAACAAAAGCAGAAGATTGTCGACAGCAAAGCTTCACGCAAAGGCTTCAGTGGACCACAGCAGGGTCGGTTTCCGCAAATTGAAGGGCTGCTCGCCGATTATGTGCTTGAGCAGTTAGCGGATCAGCGGCCCGCGACGACAGAACTCTCCAAGTGCGGGCTATGCAGTTAGCCTCAGAAAAAGGGCTAATGCAGAGCCAGTTTGAAGCGAGCAGGTGCTGGCTAACTAACTTTATGAAGAGGAAAGGCTTTTCCCTCCGAAGGTGAACAGGCATATGCGAAAAGTTTTGCGGAGGGATGCGATGAAAAGCTTCACAGTTTTCACAGGTTTGTCCTAAACTTGCGGTACAACAACGGCTACCTGCTTGGGCAAATCGGGAATGCCGATAAGACGCCTCTTTACTTCGACATGCCTGGCACCACAACAGCCGAAAAGGTGGCGAAGCAAGTTCGCGTGCTGACATTGGTCCACGGTAAAACTACAGTGACGGCAATGCTCTGTTACACGTTAGATGGGCACAAGCTTCCCCCGTACCTCATATTTAAATGGAAGACGCTCCTGAAAGGAGTCGTTTTTTCGAGTGGTGTGATCGTGCGGGCCGGCGAGAAAAATGGGTGCGCGTTGCAATTGATGCCATACTTTTTTTTTTCGTCATGTAAATTGGGTGCGCGTTACAATTGAGGGCGCGGTAGAATGGAGTAAATACGGTATCTTTTCGAGCCTCAGTGCTGCCCTAGTGCACAATATCGGGGTTGGCTTCCACATTCTACATGTTTGTGAAAGGGCTTTTTGTACAAACTCATCTTCGATGTTTCACCCTTAACCTGATGGTTGCATCTAGAAGTTTAAGCACTCAGTAGAAGATTTGAATGTGAACTTTATTATTAGGCAAAAAGAGTTTATAGTTACCCGCCAAGCTAAGTAGTTCTATTTCTAAACATGCAATTCATGGGGCACAGGTATGTGTAATGTCGGTCTGTGCTATGATAGAGGTCCTGATGAACATATTTTTATGTATATTTATGCAAAAAGTCTTACCCTTTCATTCTTTAATCAGTCATGTTAACAACAACCAGAAATGTCTGGGGGCTTTTGACAAACGTGAATCCTCCTATCAAAACTTTTGAAAAGCTGCTTGTGATACAAGGATAGATACAGCAGATGCTTGCATATATATATACACACACGCACGCACCACAGTTTTTCCAATAGGTCAAGCGTACTTGGGAAGAGAAGAGACACAGCTTAGCGGTTTTGTCTTAAGTTTATTTTAAACGGTTCCGACCGGTGGACCGGTCTTCGTCATGGTTTCGCAAACCCTCATGCAACCCTGATCACGAACCCTAATGAAGACTGATCGAAACCGTTGAAAATAAAATTAAAACAACCCTCAAGTTGTCTCTTCTCTCTCTCTCTATATATTATAAATATATACATATATAGTGCAACTTTGACATATCAAATATGGAACAACTCAATCTTTTTATATAAAAAATTGCACAAATAAAAAGCTTGCAAGTTTTTAGCTTGAATCTGTCAGCACATCTGCACTGAATATTGCACAAAAAAGCATTTTGTGATCATATAACAATTTCGAACAATAATGAGAACCAAGAGACAATGATGCCAAGGAGAGTGTAGCGGATATTATTAAAAGTAACTGTAATCTAAATGTTGTTGGAATCACACATTCCAAGGCTGGAGCGACACCTGATGCGCACCATTGATGCGTATGGCCCACTCACGAGCTTTAAAAATAAACATTGATTAGTGTTAATAAATTCTTGGCTTGGTAGTTCAACCGGCTGGCACCATTTTCTTGTCAGCAAGACGGCACAAACCCTTCAATGAAAAGAAAGAAAAGTGGATCAAAATGGTAACTTGCTGCTGGCAAGAACGGAACCTGCGACTTTCGAATAACGCCTCCAATGCTCAACCGGCAGCAAATTATATTTTCTTCTACTTTTCTTTCTTCACATTTATAACACCCCTAAACCATACAGTTTTCTAAAATTAACTAGAGGGGACTCTGGCGCTGTGATCGTTCAGCGAACATGGGTAAAGTGACCGAGAATAGGTCAATATAACCATAAGAATGATGGGTAGTACACGGATTTGCCTAGTCTTCATACTTGCGGGCGGCGAATCATATTAACGACTTCGTTTGTTGCTGGTTTCGGTTTCATTTTAAAAGAAAGAACGAACCCTTTTGAACTTCGTGACCCTATTCGAAACGGTAAGCCTAAAAGAATTAGGTGGTGAGGTGCAACAGCTGAACATTTATTGATTTTCGTTTCGTGAAAAAACAGCTCCAAGCCATACGAACACACAAAGAGCCACAAGCAGGCCGGAAGTATGGAGACAACAAATATGTGTACTACCGATGATTGCCATGCTCACTGAAGTGCCGCGCCTTGCAGCTCCCATAGACAGTAGCGTCAGAGTTCCTTCTAGCAAGTATTGTATAAAACTCTAAGCCCTAAACTTTCCTTGACATCATTGTCTGTTATACTTTAAAATTAATGTGCCTGACAAAAAAACAAGCCCTCTCTATTTTTTTTATTGAAATAGAAAACACGAAGTTGTCATTGTTACTTGGCAACATCTACCCCTTCCCACTCAAATGTTACAAATAAAGAAAACGAAATAGCATACTTAGTGATTTAAATTCATAATTTAAATTTTGAAGCGGCAGTTCAGCGTGCAAAACAACATGCAGACTGATCTATCATGCCTTCATAAGCATTTATCTAACACCAGAAAAAACTTCGCAGCATCCTGTCTTTCAGTATACACTCAATTTTATGGCAAACTGCCCATCTAACGGTTGGCACATGATTTCATGGTTGCTTAAACTTGAATCAATACATACAACATAGGGAATTGTGGGCGTGCTTCCACCCCTGTAAAGTCGTTCAAACCTCATGGTGCACGCGCGTCTTATAGATTGGCTGCGGTTAGGTTTAACAGCTGCCAAGCGAGTGGTAGTGCTATCAGTGCTTGGGTTCGCACGGTGCCACTAGCAGAGCTACATGGCAAAAAAGATTAGGCGCGCACAGAGAAAGCAGCAGCGAATCTCTTTGGGGTTTGACAGCGTGCGTCCATGGACGTCTCCTGCGATGGGTCCAAGGGGGACAACACTGCGAGTTGTTTGCTGTGGGCCCCTCGTGGAGAGTCGAACGTCAGGGATGATTCAATCGCAGTACCTTGTTGTTCCTTCTTTTTGTCAGTGTGCTCTAAAAATAAGTTACGATGCAGTACTTTGTGTGTTATGTCGCTTGTGTATCGTTGACAGCCTACGGTGCCAGGCTATCATTGCCAAAATCACACAACTGCTGTCCGATACAGCATTTGTGCAAGGAGCACATGTTCACAACAGTAACCTCCACTATAGGATCCTGAGAGGTGAGGGGTCAAACATCCCCTCGCCGCTCTCTCACTGTACGATTTTTCAATTCATACCTTCAAGAGGACCTATAAAGTCCTTCCATAAATCGACCCCCACTCCCCTGGAGAAATTGTGTATACTACTCTCTATGTCGACCCTTATGTGTTGTTTCCAGAGTGCGTGAATACACGAAAATCTTAATGTGACTAACATGGATATAACAAATTATTAGTTATAACAAGATAAATAACATATAAATTTATAACAAACTATTTCTGTGTAACAAGCTACTTCTGTGTAAGATAAAAACTTTAATTCTTGAACAAGGTATCCGTAACTATTGTAGCTATCTGCTAGCCTTGCACCACAGACGTAGCATTTTGTGTGGGCTTGCATTTTTAACACACTGTGCATGAATCACTTCTTCGTATGAAAGTTACCTGAACCTTGATGATATGTGGGGTTTAACGTCCCAAAAAGTTACTTGGACCTCCAAAGGAGATGTTTCTTCACCAATTTAGACTGAAAGGTCCTGAGTAGGCTTGTGTGAATAGTGAATTTTAGATTAAAGGCGAACAGTGATTTCGGTCGAATAATTTCGATTCATATAGCGTATACGAGAAAAAAAATGGCTATATTTATCATGACCTAACTAAGCTGCACAATATTTAAAAAAAATTAAAATATGCCTTTTATGCAAAGTCCCCGCCACCTTTTTTTGTTCAATATAAGTCGAAATAACTCAATAATTGCAGGATTTGACTTTCAACAGGATGCAAGTCATAAACTGTAAAATACGTAACATTTAAAACTTTATTATACTTGGAGCACATAAGACGTTATAACAAGCTCGTAAGCCTAATAAGATGATGATTTGAGGGTAATATCTATATTTAAAGGTCCCTGCAACACTTTTTCACATAGCCATGGCATGGATTGACTAAAGAAGCTTATTACCTCATAAATTCACCGCCGCGAAAGTTTTCAAATCCATCTAGTACAAGCCGAGTTTCAAAGATTCGTCACACACTGTAGGTGCATTCTTTCTTTTCGTCCCGACGAAAGCGCTGGAAACTAAGAAGAAAGAGACGGCATGCAGAAAAAAAAAGTCACGCGAGCTTCCTGACTTTCAACTCTTTATTTCTTCTTTTTTTTTGAATTTGCGGCCTTTCAGTGTGGTCGCGCGCGCAGCTTCCATGGCGGGCCCAGTAACGACGGAGTAGGCCATGCTCAAATCAGCCAATGGCTGATACAATGGCTTGGACGAGTGATTTTTGAGTTTGTGGCATCATTTGCAGAGAAAAGATAGCAATTTTTAGCGAACTTTTAGAATTTATTGTGAACTGCAGGCCACATGCTGCGCTATACTATTTGGCTTGTTTGTTCTTGGTAGCCTCGGCTTTCGATCGACAGCGATTTCTGACCATGCTCATTAAGTGTTCAGGGGGCCTTTAAGTTTGAAGGGGGGGCCTCGGGGATTTCCTCTGGCTTTCATGGCTTAGCACTTTTACACTGCAATAAAACCACCATTACAGATGTAAATTCGATTCGAAGCAAATTCCAATCCTCTACTATTCGTTCAATGATTCAAAGCATTCGATTATTCGCACATGCCTAGTTGTGAGAAATGCACGCCAGGTGGCACTGTTGTTACAGAGTGCTTTGCCCCTCCCATATGGTGCAATAATCTGCCAGCCCCTAGGATGCCTCGATGCGCGCCAGGCATCGAGGCACTCTACCAGCCCCTAAAGCCTCAAAAACTTCGCAAAGCAGCAACTCTCTCTTCCTCCACTCGTGTTTCTCACCTCCTTTGGACTTGCATTTCGAATGTGGCGCCACCTGCCTTGCTTCTGCGTAGCAGACGCCCTTTCACAGAGAGCTCTTGCTTGCCCGGCAGTGGGCCGAGAGCGTTCGCGCGAGCCATCTAACTCACCCTAAAATAATATTAAGAAGTGTAATGTTGGCTCATAAAAGCTATGTTTAGTGCCACATGCAATGCATATATGTGTGGTCAGGCCTTGATCGAGCCACTGTGTTGCAGTGACCGAATGTTAACTTTGTGCGCACCACCCCTTTGGTAAGCATGTTCTTAAACGTAAAAGTGTCACTGTTAGTGATAACCTCCATCTTTTTCGGCCCATCCTTCAGCCTGTCTCCAAATAAGTTTTACGCTGTAAATAACATCACTCAAACGTTCATGAGCGGCTAACCTTTCTCATAGCTGGCGTGATAGCGCCCGAGGGGGCAGTGTGAGTGTTTTTCCTTACACAGCACATGGCTGGTGCAAGCTCCTCCCTATCTGGGGTATGCAATATATGCAGAGAGCATTCAAACTCACTTTCACGCAGTGGAAACAACAACTCGCGAGGACGTTGTCAACGTGAGACGGCAATGTCACCGACAGCCAATTTTAGCGTTTGGTGAGCCATCTAAGGCTTTCACGTTGATAGAGTGTCAGAAGGTGTACCTAATTTATAGCTGATACACTCAAACAGCTGTGGTTTTTTTGCGAAGTCTTTTACGAATCAATCATGTTTAGAAAGTGCGCCTTGTGGACGTATCTCACATAGGAACTAGGGTATGAATTAACTAGCACGCCACCATACGCAATTACTTTGCAAGAGCTCCACTCGCCAATATAAACCTTCACATGAAATAGCAAATAAACTATTACGCGAAATGGCACGCATGTGTGAGGTTCCTAAACGATGCACGCACCCATTGACTCAAAGGCATGCACGCTTTGCATAGCTGCCCTCACATGGCGAGTCCCCCGTCTCATCAGTCAATGCAAGAGAGCCACAGAAACCGATTTGCTCTGAAATATACGAGCACACAACAAAAAGCAATGGAGAGTACCAACATTAATGTCAGTTGCTGCACTCCAGTTATATTTTTGAAGAAAGCAGTGCGGTATCTCCAAAGTTTCGCAATCATAATTTCGAGCATCTTTCTGTATGCATGTTAAACACACGAACCAGTACCAAGAGCTCAGGCCAGTCGACGCATAAAAATAAGCTGAACACACAAGCCTGCATTGTTGACAAAAAAACAGCCCCTGCAGAAGCTTTATTGAAACCTGAGTGAGGGATCGCGACGTACTGCACAATTAACTGCGACTTGTCTATTGTGTTGGAGTAGGCATTGAATTGAGCAAACATCAATCCATACTCATAATGAAAGATGTGCAACTTGCTTTGCAAGGCAGATTAGAAAATGATGGCCTGAAATTTTCACTTTCGATTCTAAGCAACCATGTCTTTTGTCGCAACTCTTTGCACTTAGTGGGCGGTATCAAAGAGCTTTCGGCCGTCACTAAACTTGTTCTGGCATCAAAAAGTGCAACAACCACTCACCGCAACGAGCAGTGACGTCATTATTGGGTGAAAAGTATTTCACAGCACAACGTGCACAGAAGGACAAGTTGGTATCCATCAAAACAGATGTGGTGTTCATCAAGGAGTCTGCATCTTGAGAGCAAAGATAGTAGTCGCAAGAGACTGTAAACTAGCAGTCCCACGTGATGGCATCTGGCCAATACGGACGCGGTGCCAGCTTCGGAGAGGTCAGAGGAGGGGGCAAAGAGGAGGCGCGTGAATAATCACATACGTCACTACTTTTTTAGGGGCTTTACCGGTACCTGCAGAATCTAGGTTTCGGAATGCAGTTTCTCAAGTATCTGATGAATGAACTCTGATTGCATCATGGCTGCACACTGCTTCAAAACTTTTTTCTTTCTGCTTGCGGTGAACTAATACGAAAATGTTGTGGGTTTTTTTTTTTTTGTAGGATGCTTTGTGTTAGGCATTTAACTACTTCCAGTGCATGACTAACACTGGCTATGTGGCCTGGTGAGAGTTCTACAAAGATAAGGAAAGAACAGACTATATCACACATCTGCCTGAAGTGCGGCGCAACATAAAAATGAAAAGGCTGTCAGTGGCTTTTTTAAACAAACCAGGTAACAACAGCAGAATAGTCATGAGATGAAGGAAAACAAGTGTGCACAGTGCCCACCCATGCATTTGCTGGTTTTCTGATGAAGAGGGCAAATTAACTTGGCTGTACTGACTTTGTTTGCACAAATACTAGTAAATTTTAGGTTTGAAGTGACTTCAAAATAGTCCTTTCGTCGGGTAATTTTGAATTGAATTACAATAGTATATAACACATATTATAAAGAAAAATCCACACGTTTATGATGAACACTTTAACCTGTGCAATATTAAAAAAAAATCGTAACAAGGCATGTGCAAATGTCATTCTTTTTGGTTAAAAAAAATGGAAGCAACCTTTAAGAACAGCAGGGTACGACTTCCGATAGATTGCAAGATAACCTGTGAAATAAGTCAAGCTTTAAAATTTTCTATACTTAGAGCTTGTAAGTTAGTATAACAAGCTTTTAAATTTTAAAAATGATGCATCAATGTGAAGGCAATATGTGCAATAAACCTTGAAGTGAAGCTTCACGGCAGTGTGAATTTCTTCTGATTAAGTGTAATCACGGCAGAGCACGAGTGTTGAAGATTGGGGGAGTTGGTTCGTCGTACTTGAACAGGTATAGCGCATTACGGGGAAGAAGAAATGGAAGCCTCCTCTTGTGTCGGTCTGCTCGGCCGTTTCTTCTTCCCTGTAATGTGCTATACATGTTCAAGCACGGCAGAGCACAACATTATGGCAGCGAAACCACCTTTACAGAGGGGTAAGAAGCCGGCTAATATACATCTACTCCTATTCGTTCATTCCGAATACATACTTACATTAATTTACATTCAAATCAAAGGAAGTTCGAATAGTGTAATATTCCTACAAATATTCACACGAGTCTAACATTAAAGTTGTCACACTCAAGAAAAAAAGTTTTTGCATTTTACTGGGAAATGGAGCTCATTACACAGTATAAAAGAGACTAGATAATGTTCTAAAGCCATTAGCATCTAAATTAGGAGTGTTGCTCCTATAGGAGGCTTAGGTTGGTGACATTGCGCTGGCTGCTTGGTTTGTGGTTCTAGGATGAAATTAAAACTTTTCCAAGTATGCTTTCTTTTTCACTAATTGATTTTTCATTTTCAAATAATGCACACTTAAATCGACTACATCTTTCTCTCCAGGGTCCCGGAAACATTGTGCTTTTAACTAGATACTGAGCTTTAGGCCATTGTCGTTCATCTCGTACGAATCAAGAGAACTTGAGTCCGGCCGAGTTGGTACTTGCTTTTTTACATTTTCACCGCACACTAAGGATGATGTTAGAGAGAAGTAGGATGACATTGGTGGAAAACTTTCAGCTCGTTTACTGTATTTACTTGCATAACTAGCACCATTGCATAATTTGCGCAGCCCCATTATTTTGTCAGCTTTATGAAAAAAAATATTTACTCGCACATTTACTCGCAGTGCACTCACTGGTGAGCCAGCTCACCAGTGCGTGCATGAAGAGACTGTGGACCTTCGGATTCTTTGGATGTGCACCCCAGGATCACGCACCGCCGATCGGGCGAGTGCAGTCAGACGGGCTGAGAGTGCAGTTCTTTCGAAGACTTTCCCTGAACTAGGTTCCCTAGAATACCGTGCACGAACTTGAAACCTGTTGACGGGTTGTCAGAACTGCACAAACCTTTGTCCCCTGTACCTCTCCATCTCTACCATCTTCTGAATGCACGCTCGCGTCATGTCACGGACAACTTTCGGCACAGGAGGCGTGTGAGAGCCTGTCAGGCTTGTCGTGCCAACTGTTCCCCTCGTTCTCTGCGTCCGCACTGCAATGCATCTTTCGGTGATTTTGAAAGTTTAGGTTTCACCATCTGTCCTTCGCCTTCTTACTGTTCTCTTGTGATTGGCTGCAGTAATTATATATAACGCAAAATTGAAACTTGCTGTTGTGAAGTTAGCCGAAAAAAAAAAAAAGGGGGGGGGGGGAATCGTGCCACCAACAACCACTTCAGGGTGAAGTTTTCCTGCGCATGACAATCGGTGAGAAAAAGAGTGCGAGCTTGCTGAAACAAGTTTCCTGCCGTTGAAGGAGGACTTTTCAGTTATGTGCGAATGCTTAGGTCCCCCAGTATCACCGTGTTGGGAGACCTAGTTTGTCCCAGCATTGTCAAGAAGAGCAACAAAATGGAACATTCGAACGCGCTGGACAGAACCAAGGGTGATTCGCTTTCGAAGGGCGGTGGCAGCCGCTGCAACGATTATTCTCGATTACGACTAGACGTACCACGCATGACCGGGTCTGACTGGTTAAAGTATGTGCTAATTCTGTTAAATAAACAAGTACACTTGGTTGGTGCTCCAATTTCTTTTACTTTCTTTACTGTGCGAACTTCTTTCGCACGATTCTTCCTGCATTAGGACTATTGAACATTATTTTGTATGCGCTCACGAAATGCCCGCGTAATTTGCGCAACCCTTCTCGGAGCTCCAGAATCATGAAAAAAAGTGTGCAAATTGTTCAAGTATATACAGTATTCACAAAAAGACGTAGCCGTATGTAGGATTTTTTGACATGCGCAGGAACAGTTAGTTCCCTCTGCTAATGAGCCTAGCACGGCAGGCAACTGTATTTCTGAATGAAACATTGTATAGACGTATTGCTCACGCTGTTATTGGTCTGTCAGGAAGCTGCTACAGGCATATTATGTTCAACAAAAAAACAGTTACTGTGTAAGCGATGTATTAGATTATTTCAATTTGAATTATGTTTTTTTTTTACAAGTGGTCTCCCTGCTAGGCTGACAAGCAGATGTAATGGTTTTTCCCCATATCATAGGTCACTATGTACAGCTACGCCTTTCTGTGATTAAGCAAGTTGAACGTTGACTGCCCATGTTGTTGTACCTCTCTCTGTCCTCGTCTTAGTACACTCAATCAAAATGTCAAAGAATGTCTCATACGAGGTCAACCAAGGAAGATTTGGAAATTCTCCAGACTAATGCAAAAAAACAGAAAAAAAAGACAGCCAAGATTCAGTGCAATTTAGGCCCGTGGGGCCAAAAGAGGATGAATCCTCCTCTGGTGGCTGCTTTGCAGAGATAACTCAGTTGAGCATGGTGTGCTTGTCATAGATGTTTCTGCGCTGTTCCTGGACCTGGCGCTTCCACTTGTCCTGCTGCTGGCCCACCTTGTTGAGCACGCTGCTGCTTGAGCGACGTGTGCGCTGCTGGTGAACTGGCAGGGGCTCCTCCTGAAAGACAGCAGCAGTTGACGTTACCACGAAAGCCCTCACTCGTCATCATGAAGTCAAGAAGCGTAGTCAGGAAAAGACTAGAAGACTGATCATACTTGGGGTTTAACGTCCCAAAACCACCATATCATTATCAAAGACGCCGTTGTGGAGGACTCCGGAAATTTTGATCCCCTGTGGTTCTTTAACGTGCATGGAAATCTGAGCACACAGGCCTACAACATTTTTGCCTTCATCGAATGTGCAGCCGCCGTATCTGGGATTTGATCCTGTGACCTGCGGGTCAGCAGCCGAGTACCTTACCCACTAGACCACTGCGGCGGGGCAAAAGACATGAAGACGACCAACCACAAATGAAAGCAACATAAAATTCATAAAGTTTCAGACATAACCTAGAGGGAACTCTAGCAATGCAATGTAGCAGCCGAGTACCTTACCCACTAGACCACTGCGGCGGGGCAAAAGACATGAAGACGACCAACCACAAATGAAAGCAACATAAAAGTCATAAAGTTTCAGACATAACCTAGAGGGAACTCTAGCAATGCAATGATTAATACATCATGAGGATGACGGGTACTGGACAAATTTGCCTAATCTGTGTTTCCAGCTTAAAACGCACCTGCAGCTTTGATTTTAATTTTGCTTCAGCATATGTTTTAAAAATAAAAAAAATGAATCATCAGGAACTATGTGAGATGATTTGAATTGATGAACCCAAAAGATTAAGGTAGTGAAGTGGAACTGCTAAACATTTAATGAACTGCATCACGCAACAAAGCGGCCACATGAAGTCGAACCAATAAAGTTTAGTCAAATTTATTTATTTCTAAACTTATAGACACTAGTGCCATACTTCTCTCTAGTATACTTATAAGACACTATGATATAAGCAATATAACTTAGAACGAGAGTTAATGCGAGCCACTTGGTATGTATCCATAGCTAAAGACAGCACAAAGTAAACACGGACAAGAAATTCATTTTACCTATGAAAGCAGGATGCTCGTGAACAAGACTCCCATGTAGTAGCCAAAGTGTCCACCTTTTATGTTGCTTTTATTTGTGGTTGGTGTTTATTTTTCACAGCTGGTCAAGGTGAACAGCACACACACAAAAAAAAGAGCATAGTAAGGACACAGCACAAAAAAAAATAAGACAGAGCATAGTAAAGACACAAGATGACTACTCTTTGAGTTAAAAGTCAGCGCTCGTCTTGAGTCTTTCCTATACTCTGTCTTTGTTTTTTGCGCTGTTTACCTTGACAAGCCACGAATCCTTACCAACTTGCCCAGTTTTCTATACTACTTGATGTTTGTTTGATTTGTCTTCATCATTATCATTTGCCTGGCTACGGCAAAGGCTTCTGCCAACCAATTCACAAATTGCCTGCCATCTTAGCTCAATAGATAGAGCCCAACTGACTCCCCTAGATCGTTTTACTCACTGTGTGTCATCCCGTACTGCATCTACTCTTTTCAATTATTTAGGTGAGCTCACATGTGCATGAGCGAAGGTTTAAACAAAGGGCAGGCAAGGCTAATGAAGAAATACCTCTGAGCCAATGATGGTCAAGTTATTTACACACATGACAGACATTCACTTGCTTACTGTATTATTAAGAAACAAGCAAAGTTAAAATATCAGTCGATGATACTGTCAGCAGTGTATGACATCGTACACCTATATGCATATTAGTAAAATTACACATAGTAATGGCTTTTAACTGCGTCATGGATGAACAGTTGAAATATAGTATCGTGAATTAAGACTAAGAAGCTTTACTAACAGCCATAACTTTCACGCTGCTGCATGCACATTCACCAAGACAGTACATAACCACATCTCTTTGCACAAGGCCACAACAAAAGCCAAACAGAACTGAAATATGATCGAACTAATCCAGGCTCTGGATGACTTACGTTCATACTTACATTTTCATCTATGCCCAATGACATTCTTTTCTATTAGGAGCAAGTAAAAAGCATGTGTGCGGCAAAGTTAGCAATATTTTTGCAGTTTATGAGCTGCATGAACACAGTTCACTTTCACTCCACAAATTCATGTATTTGGGAATGTACATTCAATGTAGCATCATCTCTCAAACGAACAATATGTTTCCTTTAGCATGTCTGGGTACAGCACAAAAACGATGACGTTAGAAGAGAGTAAAAAAGACGCAGACAAGCGCTGACTTGCAACTGAAAAAGATTAATCTAGGAATACATACAAGTAAGAAAAGAAAAAAAAATCACTGTCTAAGCATTCCTTACAGCTGACTAACCAGTGAAGCTGAAACTTGCAGCCCCAGGCAGTTGCAGACATCGCAGCCAAAGCCACCCGAGAAACTCCTGCTTATAGCGAGTGTTGGCCCCGGCGAGCGCGATGCTGTCACTGACACATTGATGCTGCTGCATGTACAATGCCATTTCCTCAGCTCGCCATTATCGTTTGCATGAGACTTGCAAGGGCGCCAGATCCTTGGTGCGCAGTACCTATCGCACCTTGCCACTCAGCCCTGTTCTTGTGTCTGGACTACCCAGAGTGCTTCATCGGCCCGGCGAAAATGAATTCTCTCACGGGTCAGCTGTCGCCGCTGTTCTTGGAAATTTGCCTCTTGTACAATCTGTGCCGTTCCCATGAGGAAGTTGAACCTTCCTGCCATGCTGAACTCTTCATGCGACTTTGACTTTGTCATGTGATGTTCATTTACATCCCTCCTTTGCCTGTTGATCTGCTTGACGGCTTTCCTTGGCTAAGAGGCGACAGTGCACATGCAGGCAGGGTGTTTACCCCCTTTTAAGGCAAAAGCCTTTGTTGTCTCATGCTCACGTCCATATGTCTCTACCCTGGAACAGTGCCAGGTGGCCACCAGGGTGCGTGAACGGACGCCAGTTGCGCCTCGCGTCGGTCTCTACAGCACTCGCATTTTGGTTGGTTAAGAGTCGCTCTGCCCAGCAGGTCTAGTCATGTGAGAAGGGAGACGCACGCAATGCATTCCATTCTGATTGACCCCGTTTGAATGGGCACAGGCGTTTGCCAAACACTCTTTGGAACGTACAAAGCATCGTTCGACTTTTTCCCATCCTCTCCATATTCTTTCTCTCCTACATCCCTGTGCAGTGCTGTCGAGGTGGCCTTCAATGAGAAAGACGATGCTGCACTTTTTGCTTCATCTTTCCTCTATCAAAGCCCCTCCATTGAAAGTGCTGCACAATAGTGCGTGTGTAAGGGCAGAACATAGAGAACGTGACTTATGAAGCAGCCAATGGAGACGCTTCTTGTGGTGAACAGTTGTTAGTTTCATCTAGCCATACACAGCTTTAGCTTTAAAGCTTATCAGCACTGTGCAGACGGTTAAAAATTAATGGACATTGCATATCATGTGCCGACTGTAAAAGGCAACAATGCCTTATTTCAGTAGGCATTATTTCTCCAGTTGTCTGGCTAATTATCTCTGCATCGGAAAAGACAGGTGAGCAGTTACACGTGTTGCAGCACAATGCCCGATGCGCAGCTCTGGTAAACACTACTGCTTTTGCAGGGTACAAACAAAGAAAATGGTTTACTTCCACTGTCACTTCTAAATACCCTAAGCGTCTGAGTAGGCATTACATAGCAGAGTTATAATACAATAAAGCTGTTACAATTACAGCGTACAAATTCAATGTATTGGCTCCATTTTCCTCATAACCATCAGGCAAATTCTATAAAGATTGTCAGGAGCCGAGCACACTGATTTCACTCCAAACCCGAGACCAACGTTGCTCAAACCATGTGACAGTAACAGTACTATTGTATGTATCTACAGTAGTACTGCTACTGACTTTTAGTCTTCTTGTTTGAACTTTTTCTATTCACAAGACCCTGACTTTTCGGCAATTTGATTAGCTCTTCTGTGCACGCACACAAGCAGAGTACCCAGCACTTTCGAGCTTCTTCATGTGTGGTTTACAGCTGTGCACTTGATGTGCACTCAAGACAGCACAAACATTTGCTCAATAATCCAAAAGCTTTGCATCTGGCATCGCGCAGCAATTAGTATGCTGATGCAGAGGTATTGTCAAAACATGATTCTCGGACAACTGATTAGAGGCATTCCACATTTACTCAATGGTTGCACCTGTATTAGTGAGGCATTATCGCCTCTCACAAATAAAAAGTTTGTCCTCAGGACGTGTACCACAAGGTGATATGTCATGTCCCTTTTTGATTCATTTTTAATAGTTTTGTGCAATGTTAATACATTGTGTCATTCCTGTTGTGTTTTTGTGTTCGAGTAAATATTTTTAATTGCGAAACAGCGCTCCCTTCTGCACTTTCTATCTTAGCTGCTCTCACGCAGTACCCAAATATATGCTACCATACCATCTAGCACAACTTTCTATACTTTTGCAACACTAAAAATAAAAATGATTGTTTGCTTATTATGAAGTCTAATTTCACAATTCCAAAAACACCACTCTCGCCACGAGACCATGAGGTGACTGGTAAGCGAAAAAATGCACAAAAAAAATGTGGGTAGAGACACAACGAGAAGTACAAAAGCCAAAATAAAATTTAGAGCAATTTTTGGAGCAGCAAAATGTTACTTTTGAAACACTAAAATCCGAATTTAGAGCAGGTTATAGAGAAAAAAAAATTGTTTATCACGAAAAACTAAATCCGAAGCAGTGTCACATTAGAAGCAGCTTACATTTAGAAAAAAAGATAACTTTTGTTTCAATTAAATTATTTTGAACCACCACACTCAGCAAACAATGGAGTTCAGGTTAGCATTTGCACGCCGGTCAAACCCTTTGGCAGACTTAGAATTCAAAACTGGATCTGCCAAGATTAGGGGTGGAAAAAAAAGTGGCGCACACTTTTGTTTGATTTTTTTGTGGCTGCACAAATGTTATACAGTGCTCTAAACAATTGCTATTAACAGCTTTGGATGTTTAGATGCCAGCGATCATACTAGTACTCACAATTATGCTGCGTATACAAGCATGAGTATTTGAACAAACTGTGCTGTGTACCGTGAGAAATGCTAACAGCCTCTTCCAAATCTTAAAACACTTTTTGTGCACGTCACCAGTGTACTGCGGCAAAGGTGGCTTAAGCAGTGTTCTGCATGGTCTACAGCAAGGCTAAGAAATTTTCGAACCGCTACAGCCCCCCCTTTTTTATTTTCACGATAGAATTAAGTTGAGGGCACAACTTCAAACACACTTGCACCTTGCTAGCACACTTGCAAGGCGCATTTGACTATATAATGTAACACCGACACATGCACATTGGCCTGGTGTCGGCACCACTTATCTATTATGGTATGCGCCGTTGCTATAGTAACTAAACGTGGTTGCCGGCAACACCAGCGTTTCCAGCAGGTCGAGTTTGTTCACGCGCAGTAACAGCGGCATAGGCTCCCAGCTTTACTTCTTTATCCGCTGCGGTCAGCGGACCGACGAGGGTGCGGGAGCCTATGCCGCAGTAACAGCGGCATAGGCTCCCAGCTTTACTTCTTTATCCGCTGCGGTCAGCGGACCGACGAGGGTGCGGAGTTGTTACTTTATCTGGTCGATCGTTTCACAAGTGTCCTGCCGTGGTTTAGGGTAAGGGTTGGCGCATCTACATTCTTGGATTGATTGAGGATGCAAACTACAGGTAGCCAACGTGGCCTTCATTTCTTGCGGAAAATAGTGCACAGGCATTTCGGCACAATTTCAGCTGATTTCATTGCTTTGGTGCACTTCAGCACGAAAATAAGAAATTATATCAAAGTGGCACAATTGGCGCAGCTGTTGCACCCCAGCACTACCTTGAGATTCCTGCATCGTGATGCCATAGGAGGGATTGATTTGATTGATTTGTGGGGTTTAACGTCCCAAAACCACTATTTGATTATGAGAGACGCCGCAGTGGAGGGCTCCGGAAATTTTGACCGCCTGGGGTTCTTTAACGTGCACCCAAATCTGAGTACACGGGCCTACAACATTTCCGCCTCCATCGGAAATGCAGCCGCCACAGCCATAGGAGGGAAAGATGAACCACAAGAGAGAAGGCAGGGCGGTTAACTAGACGCATTCTCAGTTGGCTACCCTATGCTGGGGCCCCACACCACTTGTAATCAATAAAAATGAAGAACGTTGCCATCTGTTGGTGCCATACGAACTTTCAGAAAATTTTATCAAACCAATGCCGAAAAAATAGGAATAATGCATATTAAAATTTTTGTCGTCATGCACGAAGACTGTGGTGCAAAATTTAAAATTAAACTTTAACCTTGACTTCCACCACTAATAGTGAACTTATGATAGCAAAACTTGAGGCATTAGAGTTCTGAGAGTTGTGGGGTCTCAATGTGGAGAGAGCGCCACGCCCTTGGAGTGAACGCACACAGTAGACGCGGTTGAAACGAACCAAACAACACACATTTACTTAACTGCTTTTAGAGCAACAATATTGCCAGCCAAATCGATATAACATTCATTGTGATCAACATGCTATAACATCCTTACACAATATTACAGAACACATAACAACATGACAAACACAAGGCGGCGTCACCAATGCTTGACTCACCATGAGGGCCCCCGGCAGACAACTCGTGGTGCCGGCGCTACTGTTCTAACCATGATGATGATTGTGGTGATACACGCTGGCGAGCACAACGCTACCTACCGCTAGACAGTAGTGACCCCTGAATGCGGCCTCTGTGCGAGACACATGCGCTACGAGGCACAGAGAACTTTACAAGGTGCGTTAGCACCCCTACAGATTGCAGGTCATCAATCTAAATCTAGTCATTGTTTCACTTTGGTGTCCCTTTCATGATCAATATTTGTTGATTAAATGGTAATTAATGTGAATGTTCCACAGGACCCCACGGCATTTGCTTTTTATAAATGCAGCAACAAGCCAGAAGGCAACCTGCCCATCCATACACTTCATGAAGATCTGTATGCAAATGTGTCGCATTCACACATGATTATTCCAAAACAATTAATAACAGAAGTAAAAAACAATTGTGATAAGTTTTTCAGTGTAATTTTCAGTATTTAGTTGTACTTACCTTGAGCTAAATTATATTTATTTGATATCACAAATGTTTTATTTTTTCATACAAGAATCAAAGCTATTTTTCCAAATACATGTACAATTTGCAGCTCTACTCATTTTGAGCAAAGAAAAAATATACTGTCGGCTTTGCCCCTTGAGTGCAGGCAGTGAATACTGTTGTCTGTACTCGAAGTAATCAAGTGCAGTCACACGCAGCACACTAAATTTAAGTCAAGACGCACTCACAATGCAAAAGGCTCCATTACTCTAATGCACGGTCTCTCTTGGCCATGTAATGAGAGCACGGTACAACCCGAGTCTAGAAAAGACTTTTTGGCAGATGCCCTTGGTAATAACCTCCTGAGAAGAGAATAGGAAATGCAGCACACTTCTGCAGTTGACAGCAAGAACAAGTCGTGCACACGGATGTAACCACCCCTGGCTGAAGGGGTGTTCAAGACCAGTAGGAAAACTAAATTTTCTTTTACATAGCTGCAAGTTCTCATAATGAGGAACCCTTGGAACATTTTTTTGAATGAATGTACAGCTATCTCCACGTCTGTGTATGGCACATGAGCAGCCAGATTTGCTCTGCGGTGCGACACCTTGCAGTGGTTGCGGGCTCTGATGTGGTGTGCCCAGGGGCATGCGCAGCCTAATAAATATGCATGCACCTAGGCATGTGTTATCAGTTGTATGTGTGTGTTGTCAGCCAAAACGTGCCATCTTTTGGAATCGAGTTGCCAAAAGCACCCTAACAAAGCATGCTTCTTTGGTTAAACAAGGATACCTTTTAAAGCTGTCACTCGTGCGAAGCAGGCCAGCATGTTTATTAAGACATGCTTGCTCCTGGTCACACCATGCAAGAGCCTGCAACTGCCGCAAAGTGTTGCGCTGCAGAGCAAGCCTAGTTGCCTCCACGCTACACACAGATGTAGACGTGGCTGTACACTGTGCTACAATGACTCCACTGCGTTCTTAGCTGTGAAGAATGTTGAAGGGACTCCTTGGGAATATTGAATAGCGCGAAAGCCAGTCCATGCTTCCCGACCACCCACCAGATTGAGCTCTTCATCGACGTGCTCTTGGTAGGCAGAGGCTGCTTTACGCCGGTTGAGCAGTGGGTCGAGGCACATCAAGAACAGCATGTACACCGAGAGCAGGGAGATGACCCAGATGATGAGGATGACCAGCACGCGGATCGTGGTGGTGTTGCGGCGCTCGTAGCGGCACTTGCAGCGCGGACAAAACTCGCTCTCTCGGCCCTTGATGTCGTTCGCCTGGGGCAGGATCACCCCTTCACAGTTGCTGCAATCAGTCAATCACCACTTTTGCACAGCAGGACAGAGAACAAGATAGGTGCTGCCTTTGTCTAAGAGAACACCACAGCCCTTTGAAAAACATGCCTCCCACGCATTTCGCATAGCAAAAGCTGTTGCAGGTGTTCACCATGTTCAGATGCTACGCAGATTTTGTTTGCACACAAGCACTAAGTGGCTAGAAAACTGCTTGAAGCTGCCATGATTAAAGGGACACTAAGGTCAAGTAACAATTTATTTTACAGTGGGGGATCAATGTTTGAGAATGTTTAGAACATTATTATTATCAACAGCAGTGCTGTACTTACTGAAGAATGAAGGTAAATGTACGACATCATACATGCCCTCAGTGCGACATTTTGAAATTATCACAGTGACTTCAGAGGGTCCGATCACAACTAACCACTAGTGATTACAACAGTTGCAAAAAAATATTTGTGCATTACGACACGTAATAAAATGCTGCTGCTTTATTTACACTTGATTCAAGGAAAAAAAGGAATCACTTGGTGTTATTTTAGGAATCGCAAGATCGGTTCAAAAAAATTTTTTTTTTTTTTTCGCCAGGTTAGGCTGGACTGGTAGTGCCATCTACCGAGATCAACTTGAATCAGGCAAGTAGAAAAATTTTATTGAAAAAACATCATGCATTCTACTGACATAATTATGAATAGGTTGCTTTTCTAATATGTTTTTTTTTCCTAAAACATTCCAGGCAAATACAAACGCGTCTATGACTGTGGTTGCACACACCATCACAGTATGTCGACGGCTCCGTCCAGTAACCCTGCAGTCCTACAACCCTTTATGTATGCTGGAGGCCGTGCAGTATAGGTGAGTTATGTTAGGCAAGGCAACTGCTACATGAGAGAGGCCCGTCTTCAGGCATGTGACTTGAAGTGCACGAATGCCGTGCAAACCACTAAAATGTTATCTTATTTTTCAAAATAGTACTATGAGGTGTGTGGATCACTACGAGGTAGCACTTCAAGTAGTCTCCCTACAATCTAGTACTACGAGGTGTCTGAATCACTAATGCAGCCACGAACAATGACTCAATATTTATTTGTGTTTAGTGTTCCTTGAAAGATGGCATATATGTTAGCCACCACTTGCTACTTTTGTTGGAAGCCAAGTTTGCTGACCTTGTGAATAAACCTGTGAGATAACTTTCAGTAGGCAGTTCAGTATGCCGTTCGCTATAACGATTTATGTTCTTCACGTGTGCTAAACAAAATTTGGTTTGTATTTTGTTTTGTTCATAGATGTTCTCGTTAAGCATATCTTTGGCTATTGTGACTTTTTTGTCAACCAAAAGAAGCAGATTTTTTCATCAATAAACTTGAGTTTTCAGTAAACAGAGCCTGTCCCAGGTCTTCTCCATTTCCCAGGCACTAAGGCTCACGATGAATCAGTCACATGCCAGACTCCTTGCAGCAATTGAAGTGGAGAGCCTGTTACACACTTAGTAGCAGCACGTGTGCAGCGTAGTGCCAGGCTTCTTGCCAGGCATGAGGAGCCACAGAGGCACGCATTTACTCGCTTTGATCTCGAATCAATTCTAATAAAAACCATTGAGAAAAGAAAGGTGTCACTGCGGTGCATTTTATGATAGACCCCGACTACATGACATTCCACGACGACAGAAGACGCCGAGAAACCTAGCCCCTGAGGTGCATCAAACCTGAAATGCTTATGGTTTCGCAAGATGACTAAATCATGCCAAATGTGGGAGGTGCATGGATGATGCTCACCATCTCTGTGGAGGCACATTCATAATGTAGAGCTTGCGGTTGGTCTGGGAGCCCTTGACCACTGCGGTGCTGGGGCAGATGCACTTGCAGCGCACATCCTCGTACTGGGCCTGGACATGAAAATTGGGCAAAGCTGGTGAATGCTCACAATTACGTTGGGCCGAGTTTCGCACAGCAAAAATTACAAGAAAGGAAAGGCAGATACAGAAGGATGTAGCATCTATTGACCCTCTCAAGCGGTTTTTACTGTGTAAAATTGATTACAATACAATGACCAAGGCTGCATGTACAGCTGTATCGAAACTTATACAAAGCGTGGGGACAGCTGGCCTTGGTCTGCAGCGTGACCAGGGATGGAATGCGGAACAAAACAGAAAAATTCCGGAAAAAAAATAGTTTTTTTCAGTTTTTTTTTTCACAGTTGGAAGATTTGACAAATATTTCTGTGGAGTAAACCGTACAGAAATAAAGCTTACGCAACACCCAGCATTGAACGTGAAACCAAAACTTGATTGATTTGTGGGGTTTAACGTCCCAAAACCACCATTTGATTATGAGAGACGCCGTAGTGGAGGGCTCCGGAAATTTTGACCACCTGGGGTTCTTTAACCTGCACCCAAATCTGAGTACACGGGCCTACAACATTTCCGCCTCCATCGGAAATGCAGCCGCCGCAGCCGGGAATCGAACCCGCGACCTGCGGGTCAGCAGCCGAGTACCTTAGCCACTAGACCACCGCGGCGGGGCGTGAAACCAAAACTTTGCACATGATAGCGGAACACCAAACGACGGCTGACGACTCACTATCAGCATCACATAAAGTGAGCTCCAGCATCAGCTTAGCCGGATGAAGTTGAGAGCTGTGCTAGTGGTGACTCTCATCATTATTCAGTAAGGTTATCTGGCCCACTTTTTAACATGGACAACAGAGACAAGAAGGACACGACAATCGTAACTAAATTTATTTCAGGAAAATAATTTGTAGAGTATATGCACCCATGCTGACGCTGAGTGACACAAAAATGAAATAACAGGCACCGAAAACATATCCAATAGCAAATTTTCAGCACTTAATGGTAAAATAATCACGGCACGTGCTGAAACGAGCTTAATGCTTTCTTATCCACGAAGCACAATTTACATGTACTCAATCGATAAAAACGGAGCAAGTGCAGCCTGCGCACTTCAAAGATATAAAAATGTAGAGCTCAAAAAATGTACACAGTGTAATCTGCAAGACGTTCAACTAGAACTCGCACGTGCTTAACATGAAAGTTTGCAACAAGAACCAACATAGCAAATGTAAAAATGAACATTTTTGATTAAAGCCCTTCCAGGAAAATGGCTTTCTGATGACTTAATAAAATGAATTATTGACTATTTCAGCAGTCCTTTCTTTTGTTAATGTGAAATAATTCAACTATTTGCCCGGTTAATTGGTCTCCAAAATAAAAAACTACTATCATGTCATTAAATAGGGGAAGCAGCCACACTGAGTACAGTGTCCCTTAAGGTGGGAATTATTATTTGTTTCTAAAGATCTCTTTGTGTTTTAACAGCCTGGTGTTCAGACATCGGCCAGTCTGGCCAATGTAAGCTTTCCCACACGATAGGGGTAAACAATATACCATGGATAACTTGCATCTAACATACTTCGTTTTGTGATTGACGTTGAGTCTGTTGACATCAGATTTTTCCGTCACCGAAAGTTTGCCTCGGAGTAGTTTTTTGGCACCCAAGGAGCTTGGCAAAGCATAAGCAAAATTGAACTGCAAACTCAGCATTTCGATTAAAAAAGATGACATGTTTAGACTGATAACACGTGCCTGACAGACGAGTGTGATCAGTCGAAACGCGCCATTTCCTAAAAGAGTGTACATCTACGGTTAAGCAAGTGCACATTTCAATGCTGTCACTCGTACAAAGCAGGTAAGCATATGCATTAGGCCGTACATGCTCCTGGGCATACAAGTCAAAGCCCAGAAGGTGCCACCCCGCAGAGCAAGGCTGCTGCTCATGTGTTACACACAGACATGAATGTGGCTGTACTCGCACCATACAGAAACTATAAAGCCAATAGAGACATTATTGAAAAACCACTGGGTGGCACGTTAACTAGATGACCATAAAATTCATTGGCCGAAGGATTGTTAACAGGTGATGCAACTACTCATGCATGCTAATTTTGAAATGTGTCTGGTCAATTCCACTTAAGATCGATAAACATGGTATACTTGATGTCTCCCATTTTTCTGATAACTTTGCATGATATGCCCCCAAGACAAAATAGTGCCAAATTGTAATTCATAATTCATTTTCAAATAAAAATCTTTTTTCAACAGAGAAAAATTTTACAATTCGACGGTTGACGGCAACCATTTTACGAAAAGTGCGTTTTTTGAAGATCACGACCATGCCTACAGCCACTGATGCTATATACCACAAATATAGATTTTCTTGACAGAAATAGAAGTAAAGAGAAAGTAGTTCCCATTGTTTAATAAAATTTTGAGGAAACTATATATTTTTAAACATTGCCCTAAAACGCTGCACTCTTAGAAATGGGTCGATTTTGGGACACTGCGGCTACCTCTGTGAACACGTTGGGTCGTTCATATTTGCAGTATGAATCGGTCTTTATGTGAACAAGCAATGCGTGCATTTTTATTTGTACATTAGTTTTTAAAGTAATAAATTGTTATGCTTGATTTCAAAAAAACCAAAGTGTTCTTCGATTTAAAAATGAATATAAAAAAATTGCATCCCCAATTTCGTTTAATATCCCACAAAAATGCTCTCATAGAAATGTAAAATCATAATGTGAAAAAACATGTTGCATCATGTTTGTTGGAACAAAAATTAAAAAATGTCAACGATTATGTTTTCAGAGTTCGGTCGCTAGTGCCAATAAGACATTTCTTACGACAAAAAACAAAATAAAATGCCTTTTTTTCTCTTCAAATTTTGCCTAGATGGCACTAATGATGTTTTTAGGTGAGTGGAAACCATTTTGTATAGAAAAGTATCGTTCCAGGTAAATTTATTTTTGTGGTTTACACCTCCCCGACATTGTTTGAAATTCCCGAGTAAACAGGCAGCTCATCCATTCGTACCCTCTTTTTATTTCACCTAATTCAGTTAAACAGAATTCATATCTTCGATATGCTCAAGAATGCACTCCCTTCGTGCTTCTCTTATGACGCAGTGCTGGAGCCAGAATTTAAAAGCAAGGTCGCTTGCAGGTATCGAAAAGAACTTCCGAAGAGCAGTCGCCAAAAGGTTTGGTTTTTGTTAGCCCCAATGCGTACATAGGCAAGAGAAGAGCCAGTTTGTTGCTTTGTAGCATTTTTGTGACAGCTCATACAACTGAAATTCGTTCCTGAAGTGGCTTGCTGCCTGTCACTTATGTAGGTGACACGGATTTCAGCGTGTATTTGAAGGCACTCATGGACTTTGCTTAACCCGAAGCAGGCACTGGCTGTGTCATGTGACATGTCACTGCTTATAACTGCGCAAGTGCGTGTTGCCTTTCTGGTAGTTACAACACAAGTAAAAATTGACACTTGTTTCTTGTGCCAATAATACAACTAAACTTTATTTGGAACAACTGCGGTTTAATTTTCTGTGAAGTCAAAATATAGTACAAACGATGCTTCCTGCTCGCATTGTTTTGCTTCATGAATTGCCACAGACTGTTTTCACCATATATAATCACGCAAGACCCACTTTGAGATCCAGTTTGCAAGCTCCATCACAAAGGAAGCCACAGGCGATGTTTCCTTTGTAAGGTCCCTTTTTTCCTACACCACATAGGTGACGTCAGCCTCGAAGGGTGCCCCCAACGTTCTTATACTCATTCCATCTCTCAATAGACACAACTCAATCACTGAGGTAACACTGCATTGTTGGTGACAAGCATATGCACAGTTCCTTGAAGTCCTCGACAATATAGATATCACCAATCAAGCTTTTGAAAGCCGGAACGTAAAGCATGGTGTTGGCACAGTATAAACAAAGACAAGCTTCTTGGTGTGGAAGCAGACCCCAACCAGGCCGGAGAGATTAAAATTTTGACAAGTCATAGAAATGTTTTGATTATTTTCTTTAAATACAAGATATGCCTCCCAATTGGAGTGAGTCGTGAATCTCCTGGCGATGTGCCATTTTTCACCATCAACAATAACAGCCACAACGTCCTTTTTGTACGGGCTTTGCCATGAGCACCCATGCTCATCTTTTGAGTAATATTCCATAGTAATATTCCACTGCAAGATCTGTACTGTGGATCTGGGGCAACCCACACACCATGCTTCTCATGCCAGCTTTGTGACTTTTGAAGCATATAACTTGATAGACTTAACGTCACGACTTGGATTGTTCGTGTATCAAGTTTTGCTGGCAGTAGTGTCAACAATTGCTGGTGCTCTTTGTAAAAGGTTGATGCTTGGCAGGCTTTTCCCAAGTTTACAAGCCATTCAATGCAGACACCACAATTACTATTGACTTCCCAGGACTGCCAGTTGTTCCAAATATGGTGCTGACTTCTGCTTGAGTTTTCCTTGAAATTGCACTTTTCATTTTTTTTCCCACTTTTTCTCTGCATGTGCTTTTCTTCGCAATTAAAGAATATGACCAGGGAGCATCATTGATGAAATGTTAGCAAAATCTGTCAACTTGTTGATCTCACCGACCGTTTCGTGCTCCGGAATAAAGGAGTCACCAGTATTGCAAGAATCTGAGTAAGTTGAAACAATGCCCTTGTATCTCTTGAGGCAGTGCTGGCATACCTGGTCTCCCTCTTGATTTGAGCGTACATCCTGCATTAAGACTCTCTGCAAAATAGATGCACCGATATCTTCTACATGCCGGAAATTCCGCTGCAGTAGAATTTTCTTCTTGTGCACCTTAAGAGTCCTCCCAAAAAATTCGGCCATGGCTATAACGCTTACCCATGGCCACCTTCACAGCGCATGACAGTGATCGCACCAAGAAGTTTAGAAGCTCAACTCCTGTCTCAGATGGTATTTGTCATATTGTAATAATTTAGCGCAACCTCGACTCTCGCAGACACGCGCATAAGCACTCGCACATCCACCCGATTAACACACACGACACGCAGCGCTCACTACAAACTGTTTATTCCTTTTAAATGACCTTTTAATACAGATGACTGCACAAATATAATAATTAACAGAGCTGCGCATGTGGAAAGCCAACAGTGCGTGAGGTATATAGCACCACCACAAGATAAGAAAAAAAAAGTAAAAAAAAAGGTTGAACACGAAAAGCAAATAGACCAGCTAGAATTGCTAAATATTTCAATAAAAGAAGGATATTTCCTATTGATGCAACACCAAAGATGGCTCGCTGACACAGATAGGTGGCTTGCTGATACAGAATTGCTTCACTTTGTCAAGAATACCCGTTGACCAAGTCATGTCCACACCACATTGATTTGATTGATTTGTGGGGTTTAACGTCCCAAAACCACCATATGATTATGAGAGACGCCGTAGTGGAGGGCTCCGGAAATTTTGACCACCTGGGGTTCTTTAACGTGCACCCAAATCTGAGCACACGGGCCTCGACATTTCCGCCTCCATCGGAAATGCAGCCGCCGCAGCCGGGATTCGAACCCGCGACCTGCGGGTCAGCAGCCGAGTACCTTAGCCACTAGACCACCGCGGCGGGGCATGTCCACACCACATGCATACTAGTTTTTATGATCAGATCAGCCGACTGACAGCAGCGGGCTTCCCTTCGTGATCATAAACACGGTCGCCGAGTCACTACTGCAGAAGATGAAACGTGGAACATAAAGGAATGGAGCTGCTTGAGATAAATCTGGTTCCAAGCTTCAAGTGATGCCGCACGTGCACAATCTCTCCCATAACCTTAAGAAGGTCGCTGCTAGGCATGATGTAAGTCTGGTCTTTTCTGAGCCAGATAAGCTCGCCAAGTTGTGTTCGCGGATTTGCGATGGCAAGAGATGAGGTTGCCTGAAAAAGCATGAAAATGCCTTCGTTAAATGTTCCATGGGAGTTGTATACTCTATTCCTTTATCCTGCGGTAATGTGTACATTGGCATTACCAATGATGCCTAAATGAGCAGCTTAGGGAGCATGCGCCAAAGGTCAAGAAAAACGAGGATAAGTACGCACATGTTGCGTCAGATATTGCCGCATATAGGTGTGAACCAAGATTCAAAGATACGAAGGTTCTTGGAAGAAGCTTAAATTTAACATCACATCTGCTGTTGGAAGCATATTTTATCGAAAAAAAATTAGGACATCTGTGTCAGCGAGCTGTCCTTGGTGTTGCATCAACAGGAAATATAATTTTTCCATTGAAGGATTTAGCGATTTTAGCTGGTATATTTGCTTTTCGTGTTCAACCTTATTTTTTTTCTACTTCTTTATCGTGTGGCGGCCCTACATACCTCACGTGCCGTTGGCTTTCCACATGCGCAGCTGTTACTTATTGCATTTGCGCATTCATCTGTACGTTGTTGTAATCTGCGGTCTGCCCGCCGAGTCCCCACTGACGTGGGTTGCTGAGACGTCAAGGTTACGTCGGACCTGTCTCTTGGGATAGCGTGGGGCAACTTCGGGTGGAGGAAACGAACCCTGAAAAGTTGGGGAAACGAAAAACAAACAAGTTAACGGCACTATTTACAACTATTTACAGCATAGAGGTTAGGAGTTCCACAAACCACAAGCATGGTGGATGAACCGTCAAACCATGGTTGGGAGCAACGTCCAACACTTTGCAGCGTCGTTTTAAGCCCTGTTGGACTCCTCCTCCTTGATTGAAACACCAATCACACATAAGACACCACCTACTTTAGCATCAGCCAATAACACACGACCGCCAAATAGTCATCGCATCTCCTGACGCAATGTTCCTCCGGCAGAGTTTCACTGAGAAGAGGGTAAAGGGGTTCCTTTCTTGAACAACTTGGTGGTTGGGTGGCTGCTGCTGTCTTTCCCTGGAAGGGCAGCCAAGGAGTAGACACTTTAATCGCGTAGACATGACATGCACGGTCAGTCTGCTTCGCCGTCTTGCTAAACAAGCAAGCCTGGAGAAAATGCTAGTAGGGATGTTGCCTCACGAACCGTCGAAGTTGCCACATTCTAATCCCTTTGTCCCTTGCTGCCGCTGGACGCTCGTCTCAAGAGAACTGGGGTTCCGGGCGTGAGAACACTGCCCGGCTATGATTCTCATCGCCAGCATGGCGCCCATGGACGCGAGTCACAACAACATATACAATAAGGTCATTTAGGAGCAATAAAGAGTTGGTAGTGAGCACTGCATTTTGTGTGTGTTACTAGGGCGGATGTGTGAGTGCTTGTGTGAAAGTCTGCGAGAGTCAAGGTTGTGCTAAATTCTTACAATATGAGGAATAACTACCTAGCACAACAAGTTTGAGATGGTGTTTGGCTCACTGGCACAGCCGCGCTCATTGATGTCTGCCTGGACGCAGTTTGCACCACTTACGGCTAGTTCACTTACGGCTAGTTCTCAGTAGAGGCACAGCGGCTGGCCATTTGCCGTTCTCAGGCTGCAGTGCGCGGGTTGTTTCGTTTGCGCACGTCTTCCTTTCTTTGCCCTTCAAAAATTTTTAGAGACCCACTTTCATGATGTTTTTCGTCTGCCAGAGAGCGACGTGGTCAATTACTGACGGAGCACCTACATCAGTGAGGCTCGTCGTCTACTTTCGGCTTCCCATGTCTACTGCTTTTGGCTGTACGTTTTGTCAGCGTCTTCTGCGGGAGGCTTTGAGCTGCTTTCTTCTAGCTCCACGGTTTTCACGCTATAATTGTGGATGTCGTCCGTGTCACTTGCAGGCTTGGTTCGAGCAGTTAATATAGTGTCTTAGATTGTGTGATATTAAAGAAAGCGCAGTGTTAAACCAAATAACATGTCTCTAAGATAGTGGCTGGACAAGTGGAACCAGCTGTCCAGGAATGACCACTAAGTCCAGGAATGACGCCTAAGACCAGTCATGTTTTTCAAAGGCTCAAATTCCTCGTTGGCGGAGCTTGCCATAACCGTGGACCGTGGCAGCTGACTGTAAACGGCACCACACCGTTATGACAGACTTGACGCGAGCGTCAGCGGGACTTTACGCATATATAGTGGTATAGCACGGGTCACCCGACCTGCACGATGCGGATCCACAGAACAGGTGGGAGAGTAACGAGCATGACGCATCATGTAGCCAATGCAATGAATATCCCAGTGTTTTCTTGAGCAGAACGACTAAGACCACGAAATGATGTGCGGCTGTAGCACTTAAGATTGCACTGCGGTACTCACCATTAGCTGCTCTCACTATTTGAGATTTCATACATCCTTCCAATGCATGATCAGCTAGGCTGCCTAATTTCAAGTTTAGATTCACTGCTTTTATAATACCTTAATTATTCAAAACATAAAGAAGATGAATGAACATGTGCATGCAGGCTGTCTATCAGGACCACGCTCTGTAGCAAATAAATTTACTTGAAACGATTATTTTCTTTACAAAACGGTTTCCACTTACCGTAGAGACATCATTAGTGCCATATAGGCAAACTTTGAATGCCATATAGGAAACTTTGGAATGATAATCTGACGAGTATCATTACGGAGTGTGCAGTGGAAGTTGGGGGCAGGGTAGTTAGAAAGGACACTGGCAAGCCTTCCCAGGAAACGAAGAATCTCATTAAGAAGTGTCAAATTATGAAAGTCTCAAGTACAACAGACAAAAAAAAAAAAAAAAATAGAACTGGCAGAGCTTTCGAAGTTGATTAACAGGCGTAAGGTATCCGATGTAAGAAGGTATAACATGGAGAGAATTGAACACGCTCTGAAAAACGTAGGAAGTGTCAAAGCAATGAAGAGGAAACTTGGGATAGGCAAAAATCGGATGTATGCACTAAGGGACAAAGAAGGCAAAATAACTACCAATATGGATAGGATAGTTAAAATAGCGGAGGAGTTTTACAGAGATCTGTACAGTAGCCGAGACAACCACGACCTTAATACTATAAGAACTAGCAGTAACCCAGATGACACCCCACCAGTAATGATAGAAGAAGTCAGAAAAGCTTTGGAGAGCATGCAAAGAGGTAAAGCTGCTGGTGAAGATCAGGTAACATCAGATCTGCTGAAAGATGGAGGACAGATTGTGTTAGAAAAACTAGCCACTCTGTTTACGAAGTGTCTCCTGACGGGAAGAGTACCAGAGTCTTGGAAGAACGCTAACATCATCTTAATACATAAGAAAGGAGATGACAAGGACTTGAAGAATTACAGGCCGATTAGCTTGCTCTCTGTAGTATACAAGCTATTTACAAAGGTAATTGCTAACAGAGTAAAGGAAACATTAGAATTCAATCAACCAAAGGAACAAGCAGGATTTCGAACAGGCTACTCAACAATCGACCACATTCATACTATCAATCAGGTAATAGAGAAATGCTCAGAGTATAACCAACCACTATACATAACCTTCATAGATTACGAGAAGGCGTTTGATTCAGTAGAAATATCAGCCGTCATGCAGACACTGCGGAATCAGGGCGTCGATAAAGCATATATAAACATCCTGGAAGAAATCTACAGGAGATCAACTGCTACCATAGTGCTTCATAAAGAAAGCAACAGAATACCAATCAAGAAGGGTGTAAGGCAGGGGGACACAATCTCCCCAATGCTATTTACCGCATGCTTACAGGAGGTTTTCAGAAGCCTAGAATGGGAACAGTTAGGGATAAGAGTCAATGGAGAGTACCTTAGTAACCTGCGCTTCGCCGATGACATTACATTGCTGAGTAACTCAGGGGACGAATTGCAACTCATGATTACGGAGTTAGACAAGGAGAGCAGAAAGGTGGGTCTTAAAATTGAATCTGCAGAAAACGAAAGTAATGTACAACAACCTCGGAAAAGAGCAGCGCTTCGAGATAGGTAATAGTGCACTTCAAGTTGTAAAAGACTATGTCTACCTAGGGCAGGTAATAACTGCGGAGCCGAACCACGAGATTGAAGTGACTAGAAGAATAAGAATGGGGTGGAGCACATTTGGCAAACACACTCAAATAATGACAGGTAGATTGCCACTATCCCTCAAGAGGAAGGTATATAACAGATGTATCTTGCCGGTACTTAGCTACGGAGCAGAAACCTGGAGACTTACAAGGAAGGTTCAGCTTAAATTGAGGACGACGCAGCGAGAAATGGAAAGAAAAATGGTAGGTGTAACCTTAAGAGACAAGAAGAGAGCAGAGTGGATTAGGGAACAAACGGGGGTTAAGGATATCATAGCTGAAATCAAGAAAAAGAAATGGACATGGGCCGGGCATGTAGCGCGTAGACAGGACAACCGCTGGTCGTTAAGGTTAACTGACTGGATTCCCCGAGAAGGCAAGCGGGTTAGGGGGAGACAGAAGGTTAGGTGGGCAGATGAGATAAAGAAGTTTGCGGGTATAAATTGGCAGCAGCAGGCACAGGACCGGGTTAACTGGCGGAACATGGGAGAGGCCTTTGTCCTGCAGTGGATGTAGTCAGGCTGATGATGATGATGATGAGGCAAACTTTGAAAAGAAAAAAGGTGTTTTATTTTGTTTTTTGTCAAAAGAAATGTCTTATTCACACTAGCAACCAAACTCTGGAAACACAATCTTTGACATTTATGAATTGTTGTTCCAAAAAAAATGATGCAACAAGTTTTTTCATATATTGATTTTGCAGTCCTCCGAGAATATTTTGTGGGATATTGAACGAAATTGAGGGTGCATTTTTCACATTGAATTTGAATAAAAAATCCTTTGATTTTTTTGATGATTCGAGCATAACAATTTAATACTTTAAAAACTAATAAACAAATGACACGTTGCTTGTTCACATAAAGACTTAATTAAACTGCAACTGTGAACGACGCTACGTGTTCACAGAGATAGCTGCAGTGTCCCAAAATTGACTCCTTTTTACGAATGCAGCAATTTGGGGCAATATTTCAGAATATATAGTTTCCTAAAAATTTCATAGAAGGTGGAGAACTGCTTCGCCTTTACTTCTATTTCTGTCAAAAAAATATATATATTTGTGGTATAGAGCATCAGTGGCTGTAGGCATGGTCGCGAACTTCAAAAAACACACCCCTTGTTAAATGGTCGGCATCAACCCGCAACGCTTGTCGAAATTTCCTACATTGAAAAAAAAAATTTTTTATTTGAAAACGAATTGCAATTTGACGCTATTGAGTCTTATGGGCATAACAATCATAATTATCAGAAAAATTGGAGACATCAAGTATACCATGTTATTCAATTTTTCGTGGAATTTACCGTATGGCAAACCATGAAGAGACACATATAACCATCCACAAATGAAAGCCTAAACTTAAATTTCTGTTTCCATCAAAGCATTTCAAACTTATTTTTATGACTCACTAAAATTACTTCATATTGAAGTTTTAGGTCGCATGCTAATCGCCCAGCCTTCATGGGAATTAGGTGTTCTTAAAACCCTGTGCATCAAGACTTTTGCAGCTGAGGTAAATGAGCACAGCCAAGTGTGACTAGACGTCTCTATCTAGTCCATTTACACAATTTCATAATTCACAACTCGTATGAGCTGAGGTGAATGATCAGCTTTCACATAGATTTTATTCTTGCTAATAGAGAACCTGTCAATAAGAGCCAATCTTATCTTTAAGAAAGCAACTTCTAACCATTTTTCTTTTGATGTTTAAAGTTTGAAAAAAGCCTGTCTGGCTGGGATGATACGTACTGAAGGTTCAAAACCCAAAGCACTGAGCCGACATGATAAATTTAGGCATACATAAAATGAACTCAACGGCAAAGGCGTAGTGGTTAGAGCATTCACCTCGCATGCAAAAAGTCCGTGGTTCAAATGCCGGTGTCGTGCAGTTCTTAACGGGATTAAAAAAAAATCCACATGGTGATGGAACTGCATTAATAGGTCTGGGGTGCGGCCTCACCGGCAACCACCGCTGGGAGCACACTCCCTCACCAGAAAAGTATTGGCCACCCTGGCACTGCAGTATCTGGCCACTACCTCCCACATGCATACGTCAATTAACTCACGGCCCTCAGTCACCAGCAGCTGCGAAGCAACTGACCACAACGGCGGTCAGATCTGCAACGCAGCAGAGCGTGCTAAGAATCACTGGATCCGGACAGGCCATCATCGGAACTTGAACTTGGCGACGTTTAACGCTAGAACTTTATCTAGTGAAGGAAGTCTAGCTGTACTATTCGAGGAGTTCATCATCATCATCATCATCAGCCTGACTACGTCCACTGCAGGACAAAGGCCTCTCCCATGTTCCGCCAGTTAACCCGGTCCTGTGCTTGCTGCTGCCAATTTATACCCGCAAACTTCTTAATCTCATCTGCCCACCTAACCTTCTGCCTCCCCCTAACCCGCTTGCCTTCTCTTGGAATCCAGTTAGTTACCCTTAACGACCAGCAGTTATCCTGTCTACGCGCTACATGCCCGGCCCATGTCCATTTCTTCTTGATTTCAGCTATGATATCCTTAACCCCCGTTTGTTCCCTAATTCACTCTGCTCTCTTCTTGTCTTCGAGGAGCTAGAGGGTGTTAAATGGGATATAATAGGGCTCAGTGAGATTAGGAGGACAAATGAGGTCTATACGGTGTTACAGAACGGGCACTTCCTTTGCTATCGGGGCTTGGCTGGCAGAAGAGAACTGGGAGGGGGGTTCCTAATTCACAGAAACATAGCTGGCGACATAGAGGAATACTATAGCATTAATGAAAGGGTGGTAGGTATCATAACTAAACTGAATAAAAGATACAAGATGAAGGTGGTACAGGCTTACGCGCCTACATCCAGCCATGATGACTCTTCAGTTGAAAGCTTCTATGAAGATAAGGAATCGGCAATGAGTGAGGTGAAAACACAGTATACTATACTGATGGGATACTTCAATGCAAAGGCAGGGAAGAAGCAGGCTGGAGACCAGGCAGTAGGAGATTATGGCATGGGTACTAGAAACGCCAGAGGAGAGCTACTAGTAGAATTCGCAGAACGCAATAATTTACGGATTTTGAATACCTTGTACAAAAAACGAGGAAACCGCAAGTGGACATGGAGGAGCCCTAATGGAGAAACTAAGAACGAAATAGATTTTATAATGAGTGCACACACGGTCATCGTGCAGGATGTGGAAGTGGTTGGCAAGGTACGATGCAGTGACCATAAAATGGTATGGTCTCGAATTCGCCTAGACTAGAAGAAGGAACGACAGAAACTGATACGCAAGAAGCCAATCAATGAGCTAGCCCTGAGAGGGAAAGTACAGGAATTCGGAGTCTCACTTCAAGACAGGTACTCGGCTCTTAGTGAGGAAACCAACCTGAGCATAGATACAATGAATGATAATCTGACGAGTATCATTACGGAGTGTGCAGTGGAAGTTGGAGGCAGGGTAGCTAGACAGGACACTGGCAAGCTTTCCCGGGAACAAAGAATCTCATTAAGAAGCATCAAATCATGAAAGTATCAAGTACTACAGACAAAATAGATCTGGCAGAGCTTTCGAAGTTGATTATAGGCGTCAGGTATGCGATGTAAAAAGGTATAACATGGAGAGAATTAAACTTGGGATAGGCAAAAATCGGATGTATGCACTAAGGGACAAAGAAGGCAAAATAACTACCAATATGGATAAGATTGTTAAAATTGCGGAGGAGTTTTACAGAGATCTGTACAGTAGCCGGGACAACCACGACCCTAATACTATAAGAACTAGCAGTAACCCAGATGACACCCCACCAGTAATGATAGAAGTCAGAAAAGCTTTGGAGAGCATGAAAAGAGGCAAAGCTGCTGGTGAGGATCAGGTAATATCAGATGTGCTGAAAGATGGAGGATAGATTGTGTTAGAAAAACTAGCCACCCTGTTTACGAGGTGTCTCCTGACGGGAAGAAAACCAGAGTCTTGGAAGAATGCTAACATCATCTTAATACATAAGAAAGGAGATGACAAAGACTTGAAGAATTACAGGCCGATAAGCTTGCTCCCTGAAATATACAAGCTATCTACAAAAGTAATTGCTAACAGAGTTAAGAAAACATTAAAATTCAATCAACCAAAGGAATACGCAGGATTTTGAACAGGCTACTCAACAATCGACCACATTCATACTATCAATCAGGTAATAGAGAAATGCTCAGAATATAACCAACCACTATACAGAGCCTTCATAGATTACGAGAAGGCATTTGATTCAGTAGAAATATCAGCAGTCATGCAGAAAATACGGAATCAGGGCGTCAATGAAGTATATATAAACATCCTGGAAAAAATCTACAGGGGCTCAACTACTACTATATTGCTTCACAAAGAAAGCAACAGAGTAATAATCAAGAAAGGTGTAAGGCAGGGGGATACTATCTCCCATTTGCTATTTACCGCGTGCTTACAGGAGGTTTTCAGAGGCCTAGAATGGGAACAGTTAGGGATAAGAGTTAATGGAGAGTACCTTAGTAACCTGCGCTTTGCTGATGACATTGCATTGCTGTGTAACTCAGGGGACGAATTGCAACTCATGATTACCGAGTTAGACAATGAGAGCAGAAAAGTGAGTCTTAAAATTAATCTGTAGAAAACGTAAGTAATGTACAACAACCTCGGAATAGAGCAGCGCTTCGATAAAGATAATAGTGCACTTCAAGTTGTAAAAGACTATGTCTACTTAGGGCAGGTAATAAATGCAGAGCCAAACCATGAGATTGAAGTAACTAGAAGAATAAGAATAGGGTGGAGCACATTTGGCAAACACTCACAAATTATGACAGGTAGATTGCCACTATCCCTCAAGGGGAAGGTATATAACAGCTGTATCTTGCCGGCACTTAGCTACAGAGCAGAAACCTGTAGACTTACAAAGAGGGATCAGCTTAAATTGAGGACGACACAGGGAGCAATGGAAAGAAAAATGGTAGGTGTAACCTTAAGAGACGAGAAAAGAGCAGAGTGGATTAGGGAACAAACGGGTGTTAAGGATATCATAGTTGAAATCAAGAAGAGAAAAGAGAAAATGGACATGGGCCAGGCATGTAATGCGTAGGCAGGATAACCGCTGGTCATTAAGGGTAACTAACTGGATTCCCAGAGAAGGCAAGCGGGTTAGAGCGAGACAGAAGGTTAGGTGGGCCGATGAGATTAAGAAGTTTGCGGGTATAAATTGGCAGCAGCAAGCACAGGACCGGGTTAACTGGTGGAACATGGGACAGACATTTGTCCTGCAGTGGACGTAGTCAAGCTGATGACGATGATGATGAAAATGAACTCCCCAGTTTTCATTTCACTGGCAAAAAAGGCTACCCTGGGAGTGAAAGCATCCTCCTGTGTGTGTGTTCAGCACAGTGTATCGGGTATTCTATCTTCACCATTTTTATTTTCATCATGATGAATAATGAATTTGGTGTGAAAGCTGAAAAAGGTTGCCAGGATGAATGGCACTGCAGTGATTCATGTGGATCTTCTTTGCAATATGTTAGGCCAGTTGGTCCCTAGCTTCCATATTTATAGCACAAAACGACACCACAGAATAGTTAGTTAGTTACGTTGGGTTTTATGGCGCAAAAGCAACAATGGCTATGATGCGCCAGACACTAGGTGATTTTGATAATAGGGTTAAAATGTGAGGTGAAAAACAAATTTCTGTTTACAGTTTGTTTAAAAGACCTGCGGCTTCTAGAAACCGAAAAACATCCTGTATGGGGATGAGTGCCTTCTCTGATAGTATTAACACTGGGTGTAGAGATGTTGTGTAAAATTGTTTAAAATAAGCGTGTCTTCTTTTTTCAAAGACTGGGCATGTTATTAAAATATGATTGATAGTCAGAGGTTCCTTGCAATGTTCGCATTCTGGCTGATCTCCGCGCAATAAGAAGCTATGGGTGAGATGAGTATGACCTATCCGTAGGCGGCATAGTGTTACTTCGATGAAGCGCTTTTGGTGATTGCACGACTTCCATTCTTGTAGAATAGCCTTGACAATTTGAAGCTTGTTATGCAATTGAGCCTGCCACTCTTCTTGCCATTTTGCCCTAAAAGCTGTCCTACAACGGTTGAAACTGTCTCTGAATGGTGCCCTTATTTCTGCTATGCTTTGATGACCTGCCCTTGTTGCTACCCTGTCTGCCTTTTCATTTCCTGGGATACCAACATGGCTCGGCACCCATACAAGTCGGATTGTCTTGCCAACAAGTCGGATTGTCTTGCCATTTTTCTCAGCTCTTTCTAGCTTCTGTAAAATGTCCCCGAGAAACGGTTTGTTCTCCAACCTTAAATGTAGGGCTTTTAATGCGCTAAGTGAGTCAGCGTATATGACAGCTTTTTTGTGATTTCTTGATAAAATATCTTCGAGAGCAATCAAAAGAGCATATACTTCTGCTGTGAAGATAGATACGAATGGCGGCAGTCTTATACAAGTTTCTGAGTGTTTTGATATGACAGCACTTCCTGTATATTCTTGTGCTTTTGATCCATCAGTGTAGTATTCAGAGTGCATGTTATATTTTTCTTGTACGGCTAGGAAATCCTGCATAATTTGTTCCTGTGGAGTTTCCTTCTTCTTTAAATGAGTTAAAGCAAGGACAGTGTAGTGCGAAAAGTCCAACCATGGAGCCAGTCTTTCTGGCATTAAAACAACGCTTAGTGCCTGATTCGGTACTTTGTAGTCTAGACATATTTCTTCAAAGCGCAGGAGAAGTGGTCATATCGTGTGCGGTCTGTTGTTGTATTCTGGTACCGATGTGAGAGACAATAGTGTGACATATGTGGCTTGGTTTCGATCGGGTTCTAATAGATAAGATAGAGTAGGTAGCGCTCTTCTTTGTTCCAGGCAAGGCTCGTTGCTCTCAGCATATATGCTCTAGACAGGTGAAGTTCTATACACTCCAGTCGCCAAGCATAATCCATGATTATGACTTGGGTCAAGATGTCCGAGGTTAGATTTTCTGGCTGAACCGTAAATAACACTGCCGTAGTCAAGTATGCTGCGCACAATCGAGCAATATATGCGTAAAAGGCAGACTCGATCAACACCCCAGTGTTTACACGATAGTATTTTCATATGTTGAGCGCCTTGTTTGCTTTCTTTTTTGTGTAATTCATGTGGGAAATGAAGTTTAGTTTCCTGTCAAAGACTAAGCTTCGGAACTGGTGTTCTGACTTGAGTGGCAGTACACTGTTGTTGATTTTATGATGATGATATATGGTGTTTTTTGGTGCAAGGGCCATTTGATGGCCAAAGAGCGCCAGTTCATGAAACAAGAGATATGGACAATGATTGTGATTAGCGGCTGTATAAGGGCCATAAAATTCCTCGCGGTAATGCGGATAAAGACATACAATTAATAAAATCATGACCATGCCGTGAAAGGTGTGTGTGGTGTGAATAGATGACAAAAGTTAATGATAATAAAAACGATGGTGGACATGTATGGCATTAGCACAAGTGCCTCACTCGTTCATACACTTGCGTCCAAGGGCCGTGAGGCAAGTGCTTTGTTGTGTAGCCACCGCAGCGAAAACCTCTCTGGAGAGGTCGTGCTACGGAATGCCCGGGTATATAATATGAAAATTATGAATTTCTTTTAAAAACGCTAACAATTATTTATAACTAAAAAGCGTTTCCCTACCAACGAACATTGCGGGGTGTAATGGTATATGTTGTCGGTAGGGTAATGGAAAGTGTTGTCTTCTTAGAGTGTAATTGTTTACATTGGATTAAAACGTGAACTGTTAATGCCTCGCCACATTTATCACACAATGGTGGATCGCCACCGGACAAAAGATGTGTGTGTGTCATGTATGTGTGTCCTATCCTGAGTCTTGTTAGTGTTACCTCTGTTAGACGTGATTTTGATACTGGTGGCCAATGGCCAAGGTGTGGCTTGATAACGTGTAGCTTGTTTTATGTGTGTCTATCCCCCTTGCTCTGCCAGTAATCCCTGAGCTTTCGTTTGAGACACGGCTTAAAATCAAGGGGCGGGATCGATATAGGTGTAGTGGCACTGATTTCGTGGACGGATGCGACAAGCTGATCCGCCATCACGTTGCCTTGAATCTCTCAGTGCCCTGGCACCCAGCACACTACAACATGTTGGTTGAGTGTGTAGAGCGTGCATAAAATGGAGTAAAGTGAGACGAGGAAAGAGCATTTTTGTTTTTTAAGACTGTGCAGAGCCATTACCAAACTGAGGGAGTCTGTATAAATTACTGCTTTTTGTATTTGTAATTGTTTGATGTGTTTAGCTGCCACAAGTATCGCATAAGCTTCCGCTGTGAAGATACTTGTGCCTGGATGTAGAGGGCCAGCATCCGAAAAGGAAGGGCCAACAGCAGCGTAGGACACAGAGGAGTTGGACTTAGAGGCATCTGTAAAGAACTCAGGACGTGTGTATTTGTGTTGAAGTTCCAGGAAGTATGTTTGGATATGGGCAATAGGCGCATGTTTTGTAATTTCTAGGAAAGACACATCGCAGTCTATAGTCTGCCACTGCCACGGTGGTGGGTATGCTACAGGGGCCATTAAACTGTGTTCAAGTGACACTCCAGTGTCCTCAGCGAGACCCTTCAGGCGAACTGAGAAGGGCTGCCTCATCGAAGGCCTGTTTTGAAACAGAATGGAGCTCGACAAATCAATAATAGTAGAGTATGAGGGGTGCTTCTTGTCTGCTTTCACCTTAAGAAAATAAACAAAGGACATGTAAGTTCTCTGCAGATGAAGCGACCACTCATTTGACTCAACGTAAAGGCTTTCTACGGGGCTGGTGCGAAAAGCACCCGTAGAAAGGCGGATGCCCAAATGGTGCCTGGGGTCCAGCATCTTCAAAGCACTTTGAGTCGCAGACTGATAGACAACGGCCCCATAATCTAAGCGGGTGCGAATGAGGCTTCTATACAAATTCATGAGACATTGCCTGTCACTACCCTACGTAGTACGTGACAACACTTTTAAAACATTCATGGCTTTTAAACATTTTGTTTTTAAATACTTGATCTGCGGTACGAAGGTCAACTTGTTGTCCAAGATTAGGCCTAAGAATTTATGCTCCGCATTTACAGACAGACGTTGACCGTTCAGTTCAATGTCGAGTTCTGAGTGCATGCCTCTCTTTCGGGAGAACAAGACACACATGCTTTTTTGTGGGTTCAGTCGGAATCCGTTTTCCTCTGCCCATTTGGAGACCTTGTTTAAACCTAACTGAACCTGCCGCTCACACATTGCCAAGCTGCATGACTTGAAGCCAAGCTGAACGTCGTCGACATATGTACAATAGAACATATTGCGGGGGATGGACAGGTGCAAGGAATTCATTTTGATAATAAAAAGTGAACAACTAAGTACACCACATTGCGGCACGCCTGTTTCCTGGACAAATGTTTGGGAGAGAACACTGCCCACACGGACACGGAATGTCCGATTGGACAAGTAACTCTCGATTATGGAAAACATTCTACCGCGCACGCCAAGGTGGGACAGGTCTCTTAGAATTCCAAAGCGCCATGTTGTATCATAAGCCTTTTCGATATCGAGAAACACAGAGAGAAAATGTTGTTTATGGACAAAAGCGTCTCTGATCTGTGCCTCAATACGAACAAGGTGGTCTGTGGTGGATCTACTTTCTCGAAACCCGCACTGAAATGGGTCTAGCAAATTGTTTGTTTCAAGGAAATGTACAAGTCGGCAGTTTATCATTTTTTCGAAGACTTTGCAGAAGCAGCTTGTAAGTGCAATAGGCCTATAACTCGAAGCTAAAGAAGGGTCCTTGCCCTCTTTCAAAATGGGAATAATGATAGCCTCTTTCCAGGAGGTAGGGATAGTGCCAGAAAACCAAGTAGCATTGTACAAATAAAGTAAGGTTGTTCGCGTTTCGATTGGTAGGTTTTTTTACATTTCATACATCACACGGTCAGAACCTGGGGCAGAAGTACTGCAGGAGTTTAGAGATGTTCGGAGCTCAGCTAGACTGAAAGCTTGGATATATGCCTCATTTCTAGTGCAGTTGTGTTCGAGTTTCTGCTTTTCTATTCTTGTTCTGTATTTTTGGAAAGTGTCAGTATAGTGGGACGGGCTGGACACCCGTTCGAAGTGTGCACCGAGGAAGTTAGCCTGATCTTCCAAGATGCATCACCCTGAGTGTTTACGAGTGGAAGTGTGTGTACTTGTTTTCCTGCTATCCTACCAACCACGTTCCAGACTTTAGCCTTCTGTGTGTATGAATTGATCCCTGACAAAAACTTTTGCCAGCTTTCTCTTCTGGCCTGCCGACGCGTTCTCCTGCCTTGAGACTTTATTTTCTTGAAGGTGTCAAGATTTTCGGCTGTCGGTGAGTTCCGAAGCAACCTCCAAGCCTTATTCTGCTCCTTTCGCGCATTACGACACTCAGTGTTCCACCATGGGACGTGTCGCTTGCCGGGCTGTCCAGATGTTTGTGGGATGCATTTGGATGCTACGTTGATAAGGAGAGCTGTGAAGTACTGCACAGCTTCATCTATGCTTAGCCCACATATGTCAGTCCAACATAACTGAGCTTTGTTATGAAACTGTTCCCAGTCGGCTTTGTGTATAAGCCATTTGGGAACTTGTGGAGGACATTCGTATGATGTTTGTGTACTCCAAACGACAGGAAAATGGTCACTTCCGTAGGGATTATTTAGAACTTTCCATTGGAGTAATGGTACAAGTGATGGAGATGCGATGCCGAGATCTATGGAAGAGTAGGTTTTGTTGGCAAGGTTATAATATGTTGCCTCTTTCTTATTCAACAGACAGGCACCTGATGAAAAGAGGAACTGTTCAATGAGACGACCTCGTGCGTCGCAGCGAGAATCACCCCATAGACTGCTATGAGCATTCAGGTCACCAAGGACCAGATAAGGTTCGGGTAGTTGATCTATTAAGGACTCGAATTTTCGTTTTCCAAGACGGTGGTGTGGGGATATGTACAGAGAGCAGATGGTGACGAGCTTGTTGAAAAGAACTGCTCGAACAGCCACTGCCTCTAGTGTTGTTTGCAGTGGTAAATGTGTGCATGCTACTTTTTGATTAACAATAACGGCTACACCGCCGGATGATGCCGCAGCATCATGTCTGTCCTTTCGGAAGAGAACGTACCGACGCAAAAAATTCGTGTTTTTAGATTTTAAATGAGTTTCCTGTACACACAGCACTTTCGGCGAATGTTTGCAAAAGAGCTCTTGAACATCATCGAGGTTTCTAAGCAGTCCTCTGACGTTCCAATGTATTATTTGTGTTGCCATATTGGAGGTAACGTAGTGCTGTGTGTAAGGAAAAATGAGTGTGTCTGCTTCTTAAGCTAAACGTTAAGACTCAAAGAACAGGGTCGTCGCCGGGCCCCGTTATTGGCTTTTTATTGCTTTTGGCGCGCTCCAAGGAGCTACGCCGATCTTTTGGCACCAGGGGTACCGTGGTGTCCATTGCCTCCTCAGAGGCACTGCGTGCCCGCATTTGCGAGCTGATGTTTTGGGCTTGGGGCCTCGCCTGGTGAGACGAGGCCTTCATATCGGCCGACCCTGGGGTCTCCTTCACCTCGGGGGGCGAAACCTTCGGTCCTCTTGGGCTAGAGGTCGAAGGGGCCTCCTTTGCTGCTGAGATACCCTGGCCGCTGCAAGAGCTTGCAGCGGCCGTGGGTGTCGCCGTGTTGACGAGTGGCAGGGCAGCCTTGGCTGTTCCCACCGTGGGTGGGGGCATTGGCAACCGCCTGGGCACACTGTGCCTGGCATGGGCAGTTGCCGCAGGCCGTTGTAGTGCTGCCCCCTGTTGCACTACATCGGCGAACGATGGTTTGTTTGTGGAAAGACCAGATACTTGTTGACGGGCTTCTTGGAAAGTAATGTTTTGTGTGATTTTGATTGTAACAATTTCTTTTTCCTTTTTCCATGTTGGACAGGTTAGGGAGTATGCGGGATGGGCACCATCGCAGTTTGCGCAGTGGGCCCCATCCTCCTCTTTACACTCGTCTGTGGTGTATCCTGTGGTGGCACACTTTCCGCAGGTGAGTTCGCCGCGGCAACTCTGAGAGTCGTGACCGAAACGCTGACATTTGAAGCAACGTCGTGGGTTGGGAATGTAGGGTCTCACATTCAACTTCAAGTATCCTGTTTCGAGATGTTCAGGCAGGGTACTGGTGCAAAACGTCACAATTATGTGTTTTGTTGGGATTTCCTTCTAATCACGCCTAAGTTTGATTCTTTGTACTTGTGTCACCTGCTGGTCCTTCCAGCCCTCGAGGAGCTCACTTTCAGTCAGGCCAAGCAAGTCTTGATCAGATACAACGCCTCGGGAAGTGTTGAGTGAGCGGTGTGGTGTAATTGAGATAGGAATGTTTCCAAACGATTCTAGTTTTGAGAGGTTTTCATACTGGCTCTGACTTTTTACCTCGAGGAGGAGATCCCCACTGGCCATTCTTGTAGCCTGGTAACCTGGTCCAAGTGTAGTGGTGAGGCATTTGGAAACAACGAGAGGCAAAATAGTTCTGGTGTTCTTTTCAGCGATTTCACAGTGGATTACATGGTAGCGGGGAAAGGTTTCTTTCGGTTTTCGGTGCGCCCTCTCTTTGAGAGAGGACGATCAAGCAATGAAGGGAGAGAAGAAAAAGCCATAAACTAAATATGAGTTCGGCAGCCATGCCAGCCGCCCACCATGGAGCCGAACACGGGGACGTGACAAGTCCTAAATTTATATGAGGCATGTCAACGTCAGCTGTACACAGCCGCTATAACCAAATATATTGTGCCCAAGACAGAGCACATACACAAGGTTAACCCTTGCCACCAGGAAAAATCGGAAGCAAATGGAAGAGAGAAGAAGACAGGATAGATTTAAGGACGAGAAAAGACTAAGATGTAGGAAGAGAGAGATAGGAAAAGGCAACTGTCGATTTCCCCTGGATGGGTCAGCCCAGGGGTGCCGTCTACGTGAAGCCGGGGCCAAAGGGGTGTGTTGCCTCTGCCGGGGGGCCTTAAAAATCCAATCACCCAGCGTTGGCTCAACCCCCAGGATCCCCTTTTCCCCGGACACGGCTCAGCCACGCACGGCTAGGCGTGGGAGGGAGTCAAAACCCCCTTGTTAGCTCGGGTCCGTGGTGTCGCTACACACCAAACGCCTACTTGCGCAGGCGCCCCTGCGAGGCTGTTGTTAATTTTAAGAACAGGGTCCGGATACAAGTCGCGCTTTTGTGAGAAAAGTAGGGTAATGGTTTTCTGGGTAGAAAAGCGAAAGCCGTTTTGATCTGCCCATTTGGTCAGTTTGTTGATGGTTAACTGCAGCTGCCTTTCACATGTGGATGCGCTTGAGGCTCGACATGCTATCTGAAGATCGTCAACATATAATGAGTGCATGATGGAGGGTGGGATTTATTCATTAACTGAATTCATTTTGACTACGAAGAGTGTAGTGCTTAACAGGCAACACAGCGGCACACCATTCTCTTGGACAAAAACACGCGATAGTGTGGAGCCCAACCGTACCTGAAAGTTTCAGTTTGATAGAAAGTCAGAGAGGCAATTAAGCATTCTTACGCGTATGCCGAGATTCGCCAGGTCTCTCGGTATACCGTACCTCCACGTAGTGTCGTAGGCCTTCTTCAAGTCAAAAAACACTGCTAGGCAGTGTTGACTATGTAAGAAGGCCTCACTTACTGTGTGTTCGAGACGGACAAGATGATCTATCGTTGAATGGCCTTTCTTATACCCACACTGATGATCATCTAGTAGGTTGTCTATTTTAAGGGTGTATGTTAGTCTTATGTTTATTATGCTTTCGTATGATTTTGCAATACAGCTTGTAAGTGCTATGGGCCTATAGCTACCCGGTGAAGTGGGTGGTTTTCCAGTCTTTAGAAATGGCACTATGGTTGCCATTTTCGATTTTGTGGACATTTTGCCAGTTTTCCGAATCACGTTAAAAAACTTCAATAATGCTTGCACGGCAGCTTGAGACAGGTGCGCGAGCATTGTGTAATGAATTCTGTCTGGCCCAACTGCTGTCTTTTTTCCTGCTAAAAGCACAGTGTTTAACTCTTGAAGTGTCAAGGGAGCATCATACGCCTCATCTAGGCCACCAGTTACTGGTAGTTTTTGTTTTTCGCTTGTCTGTTTGTATGCCAGGAAGGATGGCGTGTAATTAGCGGAACTAGATATAGTGTAGAAGTGTTCGCCTTAAATGTTTGCCTGCTCCTCTAGAGATGTCTGTGTGCCTGGGTCTGTAAGTATGGGTATTGCGAATGAGGTGTAGTCGCCGCTGAATTTTCTAACCTGGTTCCACATTTTCTTGGATGTGGTTGTGCTATTGATTGTAGATATGTACTTCTGCCAGGATGATTTTTCTGCATCTCTACGAATATACAGTCGACTCCCGTTAATACGAAGTTCACGGGAACCGCAAAAAACTTCGAATTAAACGAACTTCAAATTAAGCAAAAAGCACTAAAAACGGCACTTTTATTAGTTTAAAAGCTCGACAGTTTTGAGAAAAAATAGTCTGTCATCTTCTTCTGCTTGCCGAATCTGGCTGCGGCTAGCAAGTTTTGTAAGGAATACACGTGTCGAAGTGCTTCTTCGGCGTTGTGTTCTCCAACAAAAAACCGCTGCGCAAGAGCAAGACCCGCAGCTACATCGGCAGCCCTTGGTGATGGCTCATTTCCGATGTCGTCATCATCGTCATTTTCAGGAATGCAGTCATGGGGCCGAACCATCTGCACGATTTCGCTGTCCGTTAGTGGACCGCATGTTTCGACGTTGCTGTCCACAGCGACATACTCGTCAAAACGGACGTCACCGAGAGCGGCGCGAAAGCTACCGTCGTCCAGCTCATTTGTTTGCACTTCCACTGGCGCACAAGAAGAAGCATCCCCCGAGTTTTCCATAAAACCACAGGCCCGGAAACAATTGGCGATGGTTTCTTCTTTCACACGGGTCCAAACTCGCGCTAGCATGTTGATGGCACTAAGCAAACTCACCTCGTATTGCGACGAGTTGTCCATGCACAAAAGCATGCGCTCGACGAGATGCTGCCTATACAATACCTTCACATTTTTTATTATGCCCTGGTCTATGGGCTGCAACACGGACGTCGTGTTTGCAGGCAGGTACACAAGACGAATGGCACTCAAGGCAGGTACGTTCATGTGGGCACTACATTGGTCCACAAGGAACAACACCTTACGGCTTGATTGCGCGAACTTGCGGTCGAGTTTGGTGATCCAGTCCTTAAATATATCGGATGTCATCCACGCCTTTCTGTTCAAGGCATAATCCACAGGAAGCGTCTTCACGCCTTTAAAGCACCTAGGCTTGGCAGCCTTCCTGATCACAAGCAGGCGACACCGTTCTGTGCCAGTCATGTTCGCCGCAACTAGCACTGACACTCTCTCTTTGCTACTTTTGCCTCCAGAACAGTCGTCGTCTTTAAATGTCAGGGTCTTGTCTGGTAGCAGCCGATAAAAAAGCGCAGTCTCGTCTGCATTAAAAATGTCTGCCGGCTGGTATTCTTCGAGGTACTCGCGCCGCTTGCCCGCTTTCCATGTCAGGCACGTTTCCTCATCGACTGAGTGACGCCTTCTCCCCACACACGCTTTTAAAAATCAAGTCGTGGCGATGTTTGAAACGCGTAAGCCACCCATCCGAAGCAGCGAAGTCATTGATGCCCAACATTTCAGCAAGCGATGACGCTTTTGCCGTGACGACTTCACCACTGAGAGGAAGTTTGTTGTTTCGTGCCTCTCTGATCCAAATCAGCAGTGCTTCCTCCAACTCGGGGTAGGTGCCGGTGCGCATCCGCTTCCGCGATGTCTTGAATTTTTCACTTTCAAACGCATCCAATATTGAGCGCTTATTCTTTATGAAAGTCGACAGCGTGCTAGGCTTAATGCCGTACTTTCTTGCAATGTCTCGTTTGGCAATGCCTCCCTGGTCAACTACCTTCAAGACTTCGACTTTTGTCACTAGGTCTAGCGTTCGGTAAGGGCCACGAGTTGCCATTATCAAACGTACGTCACCACCACAACACTCAAAGTCAGAAACGCGGAAACACGTGTGGAATTAACCCAGCGCGCGGGTGACGCGGTGACACACTCGAGTCTCGACAAAAGTCAACTAAAGAGTCAGTCGATCCCGCCGATGCGATTCGCCAGCGTTAAAAAGATTGCCGCTTCAAGATCTGTGGCGCTGCGGACAGTAGTGATGGCGAAGACACCAGCGCGGTCCGGCAGATGTTTTGGCATATGAAAAGTTCCCCATTTTACTGTAAAATTACGGTCGCGACGAGACTGTCGATTGAAAAAACTTCTAATTAACCAATATTATGGGTTTTTAACTTCGAATTATCGAGCATTTTTTCTATACGATTGCATGCAAAACTGATGGGACCACTTGCTCATTTCTAATTAACCAAAACTTCCAATTAAGCGACTTCCAATTACCGGGAGTCGACTGTATCGTGCTTTTGCTTAACTTGTTTGAACGCGAGGAGGTTGTCACATGTGGGGTACCTACGGAAGTTGCACCATACTTTATTTTATAGTTTTTTGGCTTTTGCACACTCACTGGTCCACCATGACTTTAGCTTTCTTCCCACTAGTCCTGAAGACTGGAGAATAGCTTGCTCTGCCGCAGACAGTATGCAATCGGTGAACTTGTCATTTATTTAATCTACTGTTAGGTGTTCAGAGAACTCATCTTGTTGATTAGCTCTCTGTGTAAACAAAGGCCAGTTAGCTCTGTGAAGCTTCCAACGCTGTGGTCGAGAGCGTATGGTTGGAAGTGGTGATGTTAGTTTTACAATCGACGGTAGATGGTCACTAGCGTAAGGGTTCTTTATTGTTTCCCATGTAAAATCAGCAAACAGTGAGCTAGAGCACAGTGCCAAATCCAAACAACTCATGGTTCCTGTGCCTGGAGAGCAGTATGTTGGTGATCCAGTGTTTAAAAAACACACATGGTTAGTAAGAATAAAATCTTCAATTACCTGCCCTGTACTGTGTCTTTACACTGCCCCATAGTATATTGTGCCCGTTGAAATCTCCTGCCAATAAAAAAGGTTTAGGTAGCTCTTCTGCGATCAATTCTAGATCTTTTACAGTAAAATGTGTATGAGGTGGAATATATATGGAACAAATAGTGATAGTTTTATGTGATAAAATGGTGACTGCAGCGGTTTCAATGAAACTGTTAACTATAACTTCTCTTACCGCTATACCACTTTGCACAACAATGGCGACACCCCCCGACAGCCGGTTGCTTTGCGAGCGGTCGCGACGTATAACAGTGTAACCTTTTAGTATTTTGGTGTTTTTTGCTCCCAGATTCGTTCCTTGCAAGCATAACGCTACAGGAGAGAAGCTTGTAAATATGTCCTTAATATCGCTTAAGTTTCGTGACATGCCTCTTCAGATACAATGGATTATGTATGCCATTACGTTAAATGATATGTATAAAATTTAGTATTTTGAGTTAGTTGTGTATAAGCTAAAAAGCGACACTATTCGTGTGCTTCGTCACTTCTTTTGTGGGGCCGAAAGTGTGTTTCGGCTCCCTTTCCCTCCTTTGCAGGGAGGGATGATGGGCTGCCTGATCGCCCTGCTAGTCGAAGCAGGGTCTATCAGGCTTTCAGTGTCCGATGGACTCACGTCCATGGACTCAGCACCACCAGGGTGCTCAACAGTGTTGGTGCCCGGTGAGAATGCTGGCCTCCTCAAGGGAGGCTGGCTACTAGGCACCGTTGTTGAGACCTCTTTTGCCTCGACATTAGGTTGGCTGGCACCAACACTGGTCGAGGCTTTGGGGCCTCCCTGAAAAAAGGCACTTGGTGCCTTTTTTTCGCTCTTGTCTGGAGGACGGACCGTGGCCACTAGGTCCTGGAGTTCGACCTGCGTGCCTTCAGAGACCGTCGGTGGTGCCTTCCCCCTTCGCACCGCTTCAGCTTAGGTGCCCTTTTGGGCAACAACCACTCGCTTGCGCTCTTCTGGATATGGTATGTTTTCTTTGGTTTTCAGTGTAAGTATCCCTTTTCCTTTTTGCCATTCTGGGCAGGAGCGTGAGTACGCTGCATGGGGCCCCTTGCAGTTCAAATAGTTTAGAGCGTTGGTGCACTCGCCATCTTCATGTTCATTCTGGTCGCATTTCATGCAGGTTGGATTACCATGACATGAATGAGACCCGTGCCCGAACCTCTGGCACCGGAAGCACCTGAGAGGATTAGGTATGTAGGGCCTCACACGTAGGTAAAGGTACGCTACCTTGACTGCAGCAGGAAGCGTCGTGCTTGCGAAGGTTAGTATTACATTCTTTGTGCGAGTTTCCTTCTTATCTATGCGGATGATGATTGCTCGTGCGGCAAGTACACCTTGATCCACTAAAGCATTTTCAATTTCTGCGTCGGTGCACTTGAGCAGTTCGTTGTCGGATATTACACTTCGCGTGTAATTGAGAGATCGGTGAGCTGTTACACGGACTTCATGTTGTCCGATTTTTCCAAGGTTTCGAATTTCTATGAGGAGATCACTTCTATGAGGAGATCTCCTGAATCCAATTTTTTTTGCACTGAAATTGCTTCCAATGCATTCTTTGATTGCTTTTGCAATCTGGAATGCTGATATGTCCTGAATCTTGGTTTTAGTCAATGACATTACAACAAAGAATTTCGTGTAATCGCTCTCTTTAGTCAGTAAGTTTCTATTGGCTTCGGTGCAACCCCTTTTATGGGACCGATCATTGTGGAAAGGGGGGGTACTTTCTTCCATAGAAAAGCTTGATCATTCGGTAGCTATGCTGGCCACCCACCATGGAGTCCAACAAGAGGAACGTATACACACATTAGCCTTACATTGCTACTATAACCCTGTGGTCCTGACCAAGGGAGGTCAGTCCCCCAGGGTTAACTCTAGCCTCCAGGAAATTTGGAAGTAAACTGAAAAGAGAAGACGACAGGGCAGGTAAGAAGTGAGCGATAAAGACGAAGATGTAGGGAGAGAGAGAGACAGAAAAAGGCGACTGTCAATTTCCCCTGGGTGGGTCAGCCCAGGGGTGCCGTCTACGTGAAGCCGGGGCCAAAGGGGTGTGTTGCCTCTGCCGGGGGGCCTTAAAGGTCCAATCATCCAGCGTCGGCTCAACCCCCGAGATCCCCTTTTCCCCGGACACGGCAAAGCCACGCACGACTAGGCGTGGGAGGAGATCGAGACCCCCCCGTTAGCTCGGGTCCGTGGTATCGCTACACACCAAATGCCTGCTTGCGCAGATTCTTCTGGCCTCTTATATTGGCAAATGGACCACAACATACCAAAAACAATGTCATCATGCCAAGGCGGTGGCATGGCAGTTATTGTGCACATTATCTTGTTGCTCACTGCAACGCTCAAAAGAGACAATAACAATACAAAGAAAAATTCATTTAAGAACAACACACTTGCCCATTTGTTGTAAGTCAGAAAGACAGTAAAGGGAAAATCTTGAAATGCCAGTTCATTCAACCAAGTGCGATTCAATGAAGACAAAGAAAAAAAAAATTGAAAAGGTTTACAACTTAGACAACGCAATACACTAAACATGGCACATTATTCCTTCCCTCCCACTTTTCTTCAGCCAGTCCAAGCTATATTTCAGCCGTGCCTTCACATCGCTGTTCATTAAGTTCTGGCACAAAGGTTCACTTAGCCAAGCACGTACTGGGGCTAGTTGCTAAAACATACTTAAAATATAGTAGCACTGTAGCGCTACAACATATGAAGCAAGATTGCACAGAACCTTTTGTATGGTTTGGTGATAATACACGGGATGATGCATAGATTGCATTTCATTTAGAAATTTCCGTGAATTTCACAAGTTTTACTTTGTGACGAAACTGAAGGGCGCACAATATGTGTATCAGTGATGTGCAATTCCCTCCCTGTCCAGCCTAACTAAATGCTTTTGCCTTCCTAATCATTGCTAAAATTTCGACACAATGACGCATTATTTTTTTTCTTGATCTTTTGCTCAGTATATGTTAACTTAGCTCATATTACAAAAAGTAAAAAAGAAATGAGAACAAATAGAAAAAGCAATACTGAAAGTGAAGAAGCATACAAACAGATAAAAGAAAAAGACCAGAGAGAGAAGGACACAGACGAGTGATTTCATTTGATTGATATGACTGCACTCCTTAGATTGGGTGGCAGCGAACGCCACCTAGCTGACTTAGTAAACCAAAAACAATTTATTTTTTCATTTTTTTTCCTTTAAATAGTAAAGTCAAGGACTCGTACCTTGCAGTGAAAGTTTAATTTTCAATCGTGCCTTGATTGTAGCCACCAATCAGATAACCTCCTTCTAGTTATTTCTACCCGCTTTGTCTATTTTGTCCTCCCTGTCCCTAAACCCCAGTGCTTTGAAAAAATCTGCGCCATCATCCTGAACTATACAATGAAGCCCTTTACAGAACATTATCAAGTGTTTGGCAATTTCCTCCTCCTCTCCACACGCACTGCATACCGTGTCTACGTCTCCATATTTGGCCCGATAAGTCTTGATTCGCAATACTCCTGTACTGGCCTCAAACAGTAGAGAACTACCCCGAGTATTATCACAGATCATCTCCTTGGCAATTTCCTGCTTAAAAAGTCGATAGATCTCTAGTGCGGACTTTTTAATCATGCCAATGCTTCACATGACAGTCTCCGTTTCTTTCACCTTCTTCTTACCCGATTGTTCTTTTTGGTTTCGCCCCCTGCTGTTTTCTAAGTATTTACTTGTCAATTTTCTGGATTGCTTCCTCTATTTTGTATTGAGAATTCTCATGTACAAGTAGCTGAAGACCTTCCTAGCCCAACACTCCTTCCTCGATTCTCTCAATGGCTCTTCAAACTTTATCTTGCTGCTAGCTTCCCTGCCCTCGAATGATGTCCATTCCATTTCACCTTGTACTCCCTAATTTGGTGTTTTCCCGTGAGCTCCTAAAGCAAGCCTACCTATTCCACGTTGCTCAATTTTTTATCTTGCTTGAAATTCTGATCTGATGATGCACAAGGCCGTATTGCCGCACTTCACACCAGGAAACATGACCACTTTCCGAATTACTCTCACAACGTCATACCTACTGTAATTCCACAGTGCCCTATTTTTCATCACCGCTGCATTCCTGTTACCCTTAGTTGTTACGCATATTTCGTGCTCTCTTAGGTACTTCGTCCCATTGCTTATTCGTACGCTCAGATATTTGTATTTATTCGATATCTCTAGCGTGACCTCTGGTATCGTAAGTTCACTACAATCATTATCATTAAAAATCATGACTGCTGATTTTTCCTCACTGAATCTGAAATCTAACCTATCTCCCTCATTACCCCAGATGTCCATCAATCCCTGCAAATCATCCTTGTTGTGCCGTCCCCTCTCGAAGAGAGCGGCCAGGAGCCGTGTTTGCCTCTCAAGTGCCGCCAACGGAAGTGGGGGGGGGGGGGGGGGCGCTTAAGCCCCAAATAGGGGCTACTTCCACGTCTTGAAAACCCTTTTTCTTTTTGTTATGACCACTTTAAACAAGCTCCGCAAACGACCTTCAGAGCGTCAGTGGTCATCTTCTCTGTCGGCTCACGGAGAGAGTGAAAGCACCGCTCGTCGACGGAAGAAGAAATGCCAGGCGCGGGGCAGACTCCCCCTACCAGCACGAGCAACAGCACCGCTTTTTTTACGGGGACTTACTGAGTGCTGGTGAATGTTTGTTAAAATGTGACCCCAATTCCTGTTAATTAAAGTTACTTTTGTTTAAATGTTCACAAGGGTTCGACCGTTAACTAGCTGGATAGCAGACGCTTTGACCCGTCAAATGCGAGCTGCGAGACCAGCATAGTAAAAAAGCACTTCAACTGCCATCGGCCGCCAACTCAACGTCCGCCGGCAATGGGACACGTCGCCAAGGCAAGACCCCCGGTTGAACCCAGGCACACGCCCATTGCAAGGATTTCATCGCCAAGGAGTTGAGCAGCTGACAGCAGAAGGGCAGCAACAAGGTTGGCTCATTTCATCTCTCAACGCTCAACGTGCAGCTTAGCACCATTTGTTTCACATACGTCTGCTCTGAGACAAAACGTGCAAGCAAGAATGGACCAAGACGAGCTGATGCATGAGTGTCCAAATGTCAAACCACAAGATGAAGCTTCCGCATCAAACATTCGGCCGCAAAGAAAAACAACCCTATCGACGAGGGCTAAAGAAATGTATCAAACGAGCCGCGAAGAGCACTGCCGTAAACTAGATTCTGTTTGGAAAAACGTGGAGAGTGCTCTTCAGGCACTGTCACGCGCTAAGGGAGGACAGTTTACCGGCGCCAAAACGCAGCTTCGTGCAAGTTACGAGTGCTACGAGCATGCTACAGCAAGATACTCAGCCTTTCCAGAGAAGGCAAAGACGTCTGAAGCCAGGCACGAATTACAGCTCCGACAGGCAATCGATGAAGACCGTGAGGCGATCGTGTGCGAAAAGTTACGAGAGGCTACGCCACAAGAACGCGACAAGGCACACGAAACAGTATTGCAGTTTTCTCTATCGGCTCACTCAAGAGCTTCCTCGCGATCACGACGATCGGGCTCCCCCCGATTAGCCTAGCTGCTGTGCAGGCCCGCCTGCGCAAGCAAAGGCTGTCAAAGCAAGAGCTCAGTTTGGTCGTAAAGAGGCCGCAATGCGCTTAGAGAAGGCAGGAATTGAGGCCGAGCTTGAGGTATTACAACATGAAAAAGAGGCAGCTGCTGCAGACGCACAGACAAGTGCACTCAAGGCAGCTGTGGAACAGGATGGCGGGGAGTCTGTGCGCCCACACCCACCTTTAGACCGGACACTACGGGTTTCGAGCTACATCACTGAGCAAGCTGCCATACATGATGTCGAGCTTGCGTCTCTTCAGGCACCTGTTATTTATCCAAGAAGCCAGAGCTTGGAGCATGCCAAGTAACCAACCACCTCACAGACTTGCGTGACTATCATCAGCCGCCTGCGTACACGCCAGCACCTAACAGTTCCAGCTCGGAGCTTGCCGGCGTCCTCGAATTCCTGTGCCGCAAGGACCTTGTCTCTACAGAACTTACGAAGTTTGATGATCGACTTGAGAACTTTCGAGCTTGGAAGTCATCTTTCAAAGTCGCCATCAGAGATGTAGACCTTTCTGCACAGGAAGAGCTCGACCTTCTAATTAAATGGCTTGGTCCTGAGTCATTGCATCAAGTTCGAAGGTTGAAATCTGTTCATGTGGATGACTTCTCGAAGGGCTTAATCATCGTGTGGAAACGGCTTGACGACAGCTTCGGACGTCCTCAGGCAATTGAGGATGCGCTGCTGAGAAGGTTGGAGGACTTCCCAAGAATATCGTACCTGGATAATGCGAAATTGCAAAAGCTCGAACACCTCCTGCTGGAACTCGAAGCTGCCAAATCTGATCCCTACCTCGCCCCTCTTAACTATTTGGATAGCACAAAAGGAATAAACAAAATTGTTTCCAAGTTACCATGTGGACTTCAAGAAAACTGGCTGTCAGTGGGGACTAAATACAAAAAACAGAACAACACTGCGCTGCCACCCTTTGCAGTTTTTTCAAAGTTCGTTCAAGACCAGGCAGGCATGAGGAACGATACCAGCTTCATCCTGCAACCACAATATGTCTCGCCTTCAATCACACAGCGAAAAGAAGAAACGACCACTAAGACCCCGCTGCACAAGTCATCTGTGTCAGCAAGGAAAACAAACGTAGATCACGCCTTCGAGCAGGTTCAGGAAACTACTCTAAAGCAGCTACTTGAATCGAAGAGCTTTGAAAAATGGTGCCCGCATCACAAGAAGCCTCATCCTCTTGCAAGGTGTCACGTTTTTCGTGAAAGAACACTGCAAGAGCAGATGACCTTTCTTAAAGCGCACGGAATATGTCTACGATGTTGTTTATCCTCAAACTACACGCAGTGGCAATGCAAGGCGGTCGTAAAATGCTACATATGCAGCAGCGGTAATCGTGCAACAGCGCTTCACCCATCAACTACGTGCTCAGAGTCGCCGAAGCCTATTGAACCCGATAACAGCTCTGCTCAGAATTTGGATGAAAGAGTCACATCTACGCGTACCGAGGTGGCAAATGTGAACGACAACTAGAGATCGTGCGCTAAAATCTGCCTCGTGGATGTGACTCATCAATCTCAGCCTGACAAGATATTAAGAGCATACGCGATACTCGATGAACAGAGTAATCATTTGTTAATTCAGCCAGAACTTCTCAAAGAGTTCAGTGTGGAAGGCACACCTACCCACTACACATTACCCACTTGTTCCGGCAGTACTGAGGTTGTTAGTAGGATCGCAAATGGCTTCTTTGTGCGGAGCGTATCGGGCAATGTCAAGCTCTCCTTTCCACCTCTTCTTGAGTGTGATGAGATTCCGGACAACAGAAAAGAAATTTTAACACCAGACGCAGCACGGAACTACCCGCACTTGAAGGCCATTGCCGCTCACATTCCACCTCTCGAAGAGGCAAGAATACTGCTCCTCCTCTGTCGAGACGTTCTCAGAGTCCACAAAGTTCGCCAGACCATCAACGGGCCCCTTGACGCTCCTTATGCACAGAGGCTCGATCTCAGAGGGTCATTGTCGAAAACGTCTGCCTGGGTCGTATGTGTAAAACAGGCACCATTAATGTGTTAAAAACACACATTCTGGGCAAAGAAAGACCATCCCTTTTCACCCCATGTACAAAACATTTCATGGTGATAGAAGCGCCGGTTCTCTACACTGCGGATAGGCATCAGGTCAAGAATGATTTCTCATCAATAACAGCATCAGATGACACCTTGGCACCTAACCTGTTCAAAACAACGCGAGAAGACAACGAGCGTTCCCTGTCTATAGAAGACAGAGCCTTCCTCAATATTATGGATAGGGAAATATACAAGGACAGGTCAAACAACTGGGTTGCTCCTCTACCTTTCCGCTCACCAAGAAGACGGCTTCCAAATAACCGAGAACAGGCTCTCTCTCGCCTGTACTCGCTGCGACGCACGTTGCCAAAAAACCCTGAGACAAAAGAGCGCTTCGTGCACTTCATGAAAGAACTGTTCGTCAGGGGTCATGCAGAGGAAGCTCCACCACTTAACATGGACGAAGAGGGCTGGTACCTACCCATATTCAACGTTCACCATTCTCAAAAACCCAATCAAATCCGCATGGTGTTTGACTCCAGCGCTCAGCACGAAGGAGTGTCTCTGAATGGTGTCCTTCTCACCGGACCCGACCTGACAAACAATTTTGTGGGAATACTGATACGCTTCTGGCAGGATTCAGTGGCGATAACTGCCGACATTGAGCAGATGTTTTACAATTTCGTCGTTCATGAAGATCATCAGAACTACCTAAGGTCCCTCTGGTTTAAAGACAATGACATCTCCCGAGAAATCATGGAGTGCCGAATGAAGGTGCACATTTTCGGCAACAGTCCCTCACTCGTGGTGGCAACATATGGGCTTCGGCGAACCGCTCAAGAGACTGCTCAACAATTCGGTGAAGATGCCAGGAGGTTCGTCGAGCGAGACTTCTTTGTCGATGATGCACTCAAGCCTCTTTCGTGTGAGGAAGACGCCATCAGTCTGTTGCAGAGAACGCAAAAAATGTTTTCTACAGCTGACATAAGGCTGCACAAGACTGCCTCAAATAGGCAGATTGTGCTGAATGCATTTTCTCCACAAGACCGTGTGGAGGGACTGAGAAGTCTTGACTTGAACAAAGACGCATCAAATATGCAGAGAAACCTCGGTCTACTTTGAGATCTAGGCAACGGGCAACGACACCTTCGTCTTCAGAGCTCCTCTTCAAGACCAGCCCTATACACGGCGAGGGGTGCTGTCGACCGTCAACAGTCTGTTTGACCCGTTGGGGTTCGTGGCACCTGTAACGGTTCAGGGAAAGCACCTGCTCCGTGATCTCGTGACGGAAGGTTATGACTGGGACACGCCAATTTTGAATTCAAAGAAACAAAGTTGGGATGAATGGAAGAATTCTTTACAAGCACTTCATTGCCTACGTGTGCAGAGAACTTATGTACCACACTCAACCTCTGAAGCCGCCACTAGAGAAATTCACATGTTCTCAGATGTGTCCACGAGTGCCATCGCCGCGGTAGCGTACCTACGGGTAATCGACAAGCAGGGAAACAAACATGTCGGATTTGTCATGAGAAAGGCAAAGCTCGCGCCGAAATCAGACCACACAATCCCAAGGCTGGAGTTGTGTGCAGCGGTCCTTGCTGCAGAAATGGCCGATGCCATACTACAGGAGTTAGACTTCCAGCCGAGTTCTGTCACATTTTACACAGACAGCAAGAAAGTTCTGGGATACATACACAATGAAACGCGAAGATTCTATATGTATGTAGCTAATAGAGTTCAGCGCATACACGCCAGCACACGACCTGATCAGTGGAAGTACGTGTGTACGAAAGAAAATCTAGCAGACCACGTCACCAGACCGATTCCAGCAGCGCAGCTCGAGAAGACGAACTCGTTTTCAGGACCCGACTTTCTCTCTCAACCTCAAGGGGAACCATCATCATCATGTTTCAAGCTTATAGACCCTAATGAAGACGAAAAGGTACGCCCTGAGGTCCGCACCTTCGTGATAAAAACCAACCAGCGACAGCAACTAGGAGCTGAACGATTCACCAAGTTTTCGAACTGGAGCTCACTCACACGAGCTATGGCTGGCATACGGGTTGCCCGTCGCACGAAGAGTTCGCCACCAGAAGAAATGGATCTCGTGGAGCTGCTCTATCGAGCCAAGGTCATTATTATTCACTCTGTGCAGCAGGACGTATTCTCAGAAAAGCTGCGTTGTATCCAGAGAGGAGAGCAAGTTCATAAGACAAGCTCGCTCCGAAAGCTTGACCCAATTTTGGATACCCAGGGGCTACTCCGTGTCGGTGGCCGCTTGAACAAAGGTGACCTTCCAGATGAAGAGAAAAACCCTTTAATATTACCTGGCCGACACACTGTCACGAAACTCCTAGTGTGCCACCACCATGGCTGTGTGCAACATCAAGGTCGACACATCACGGAGGGAGCTGTGAGAGCTGCTGGATATTCGATTGTTGGAGGCAAAAGGTGCATCTCCTCTGAGTTGGAGGCCTGTATTTCGTGCAAGAAGCTACGAGGACGCCTTCACGATCAGAAGATGGCTGACCTTCCGGCCGACCGAATCAGCACGGAGCCCCATTTTACAAACGTGGGAATCGATGTTTTTGGTCCCTGGTTGATTACCTCCCGCCGAACGAGAGGTGGTATTGCCAACAGCAAGCGCTGGGCAGTAATGTTGACATGCTTAAGCATTCGTGCAGTGCACATTGAACTCATCGAATCAATGGACACGTCGATCTTCATGAATGCTTTTCGAAGGTTCATGTCAGTAAGAGGACCTGTGAAGCTTGTATGCTCTGACTGCGGGACGAATTTTGCCGGTGCATGCAGAGAACTTGGAATTGGTGCTGAGAGCTTCAATAGCTCACCATTTGGCAGTTCCTAGCGAACACCGGCTGCAAGTGGATATTCAATCCACCGCACGCGTCCCACATGGGCGGCGCATGGGAGAGAATGATCGGTATGGCACGCCGTATTCTTAATTCCATGCTTATGCAATCACGTTATCATTGGCTTACTTACGACATTCTTGCCACCGTCTTAGCAGAAGTCGCAGCCATCATGAATGCCGGACCTATAACTCCTCCCATCATCCTCACTCCGGTGACGCTACTGACACACAAGAAAGAATGCGCACCCCCAACAAGTGGAGAAATAGATAGGACTAATCTGTACAAGCGACACTGGCATCAAGTCCAGAACATGGCTAACCAATTGTGGAAACGCTGGCGTTCAACGCATCTCGCTACTCTGCAGGAACGTCGAAAATGGCAAGTGAGGGAAAAAGATATAAAAGAAGGCGACGTCGTGCTCATCAGGAACAAAAGCAAATCGCAACGATTGGCCCATTGGCATTGTCACGCAAAGCCTGCCCAGTGCAGACGGAATGGTGCGCAAGGTGGAGGTGAAGATTGCAAGGAATGGCGCAATCAAGAAACTCTGTCGACCGATATCAGAAATGGTGCCCTTGTTTTCGCCATCAACCAACAGTGGCGACTAACAAGCAGACATCGGACAGGGAGTGTGCCGTCCCCTCTCGAAGAGAGCGGCCAGGAGCCGTGTTTGCCTTTAAGTGCTGCCAACGGAAGAGGGGGGGGACGCTTAAGCCGAAATAGGGGCTACTTCCACGTCTTGAAAACCCTTTTTCTTTTGTTATGGCCACTTTAAACGGGCGCCGCAAACGACCTTCAAGATCATTGGTCATCTTCTCTGTCGGCTCACGGAGAGAGTGAAAGCACTGGTCGTCGATGGAAGAAATGCCAGGCGGCGGGCAGACTCACCCTACCAGCCCGAGCAACAGCACCGCTTTTTTACAGGGACTTACTGAGTGCTGGCGAATGTTTGTTAAAATGTGACCCCAATTCCTGTTAATTAAAGTTACTTTTGTTTATATGTTCACAAGTGTTCGACCGTTAACTAGCTGGATAGCGGACGCTTTGATCCGTCAAATGCGAGCTGCGAGACCAGCATACTTGCTGTTGGCATTAGCACTGTACTATATGCGTACATGAATGCTGCTATAGTACCTGTTCAATGAGTTTTCCTTGTTTAACGAAAGAGAGATTGAAGCCAAGTTCGCTCCCCTCTAATTGATTCATTTATATGTGAGCTTTAACACCCCAAAACCACCACATGATTATGAGAGGCGCCGTGGTGCAGGGCTCCGGAAATTTCGACCACCTGGGTTTCTTTAACGTGCACCAAAATCAGAGCACAGGGGCCTACAGCATTTCCACCTCTATCGGAAATGCAGCCGCCACAGCTGGGATTCGATCCCGCGACCTGTGGGTCAGCAGCTGAGTACCTTAGCCACTAGACCACCGCGGTGTGGGCGTCCCCTCTAATTCGGCCTCCAATCCTTGTAGGTACATCATAAATAACAAGGGTGACAGAGGACACTCCTGTCTAAGCTCTTGTTTCATATCTGTGGGCTCGTATACCTGTTTTTCCCATTTTATAACTACCAATTGTTACTTTTAGAGATATTCTTTAGAAGATTAGTGGCTCCATCCTCCACAGTTAGTGTGTCCACAGCTAGTGTGCCCCACATGTCCTCCTGAATGACGGTATCGTATGCTCCCTTTACATCCAAAAAAGCTAGCCACAAGGACCTGTGTTCCTTTCCTGCTATTTCAATGTACTGCATCAGTGAGAAGAGATCGTCTTCGAACCTCCTTTGTTTCCAAAACACATTCTGCAGTTTTCCCAGCACCTCCTCATCCTCTATCCATGCCTGCAGTCTTTCCTTTATAATCTGCATCGCCAGCCTGTAGACCACTGATGTCACTGTTATAGGACGGTAGTTGTTTATGTCAGCTTTGTCCCCCTTTCCTTTATACATCATGCTCATCCTGCTAAGTTTCCATCCATCGGGAACTTCTCCATCGATTATTATTTTGCTCACTGCCACTCTCAAAGCCTGCTTAGACTTCAGACCTAATGTCTTAATCAGCATAATTGGGATGCCATTCGGGCCTGTTGATGAGCTATTAGAAACCCACTTATCAGCACTTTTCGACTCTCATTGTGAAAATGAAGCCAATTTGCCACTTTATCTATCCTTGTCTATAAAGGCGCATAAAACATATCTTTGTTGAAGTTTTGCTATCACTCTTGTTCTTATATATTCAATAGCTTCGTCCCTTTCCAGCCTAACACACTGAGCTGTAGTTATAAACCTCTCCTCTAAGGTTGTCTCGTAAAGAGTTTAGATGGTTCCAAAATTTTGCAGTTGCCTTTCTATCCGTTTAATGCACTTAAGCCATCCACTGAGCCCCCCTTCTTCTAATCTTTTCATTGATCAGAAGGGATGCTTTCCTTCTAAAGCTTAGAAAGATATACCATTTTCTTTCCATTTCATCTTCCAGTTCACCCCTCTGTTTAACATACCTGTGTTCCCTGGATGTTTCTTGACGTCTTACTATGGCTCTCTTAGCTTCCTCATCCCACCAACTCTTGGGTTTGTATTGCCTTTTCCGGGGTGACTTGTCACATGCCTTAGCAAGCCCTAGCTCAGTTTAATTAGATTCATGTACGTCCACACTGTTTTATTATCCTCAAAGATTAGTTTCTGAATTTGTTTAGTAGCCATTTGAATTTGCCTTTCAGAATAAAAATTCCCCTGTAGTTGCTCATCCTGTTTCCTTCCCACTTTCGCTGCTCTTCCAAAACTTAGCTTGATACGTTTGTGATCACTACCCAGACTTGTGATCACTACCAACTACTGCAAAGTAGTTGCTCCATGTCCCAAAGATGTGTCTCTACAACCCGATATACCATCAGCTCCTCCTCCCTAACTGCTCATTTATCTCTTCCCACTTCAATCTATTCCTGCAAACCTGCATGTAATATACCCTATGTCTGATTTAGCTTGGCCCTTGTGCTTACGTTGATTTCTTCTCTCACGAACCCTATGTGGCTTGAATATTAGAGCCCCTCTAAATCGTCTTTGGCTACACTGTTGGCCTCAGTGCTCTGGGTCCCCCTAAAAAAGCTGTGGCGGGACGACCCATTCCATTACCAACCCTCCTGCCCATTGTACCACTGTAATGAATGCCATCCTGTGCAAAGGGGCAGGCACTGGGCTCTTCCAGGTCTTGGTTTACCTCCATTACACTGTATCTAAGCTGCCGGCTCATACTCCTGACAACACAGTTGGCCTCCACTACCCTCCTTTCAATCCCACGAGACTTCCCCCAGACATCTGGGACTGTGCATATGGTCACATGCACACTTCCAGAGGCGTCTCGGAGCTTACGCATCCCACGCTTTGTCTGTGAAGTTCCGACTCGTGCCATTCAGGGAATCATTGAGATCTGCATAGATAACGACGAGATTTCCACCTTCCACGCTGTCTACTACAACCTCCTGAACTTTGTCCAATGCATCCACCATGCACTTCCCTGACTGGGCCTCCACCCTCACTCTCCCATCTTCCTTCACTGTCGTGAAGACGCCATCCCTAACTCTGGCCAAGTTGCAGTCCCCGACCACTAGGACCCTTCTACTCTCCTATCGCTGGATTCCTGTTTCTCTCTCTGCTCTCTGTCCTGTATTCCTGCCTTGCTCGAAGACTGTCGCCCCACCGAGCTGTATGTTCTCGGGGCTTCGATATTGTGGTCAGATACTGCGGCCCCCTGATTTCTCTTCCCACCTGTACCTTCCCCCGTCGCCTTCTCCGCTACCAGTGCCTTCCACTTCACACCGCTCGGCACCGGGGCAAAGCACCATTAGCTCCTTTACCCGCTGCTCGAGCTCGGCCCGCCCTTCCTATTTCTAAGGTCACCCTTCATTTGCTTTAATAGGCTGGCAGTAGCCTCCTTCTGCTCACACGACTCTCCAAGCAGTTTCTGGAGCTCCATTCTGTGCTCCTGGTCCGCCATAAGTTGCCCCTGAAGCACCTTAATGCTAGCCTCCATGTGCTGCACGGCTGCCTTCAGTGCCTCACACAGCCTGCACACAAAAATTGTCTTCTTCGCATTGGCCAAACTCGTGAATATTGTCTCGTCCAAATAGCACTAGTGCTTGAATTCTTTGCCCTGCACCAGCTCACTCTCGCCCGTAGTTTTCCTAGCCTCCTTAGCCATCGCCCGCCCGACCATCGGACAGAGCGCCCGACAGCCCTAAGTTCAACCCTAATCTCGCTGTCCAGCCACCTCCCCTAACTCTTCTGCCTTAACAACCGTTTGAAGCTGCCGCCTACACCACACACAGTATTCAACTTCGCTAGTAGTTTTTTACGAGGTCCACTTCGTGTTCAGGTCTTAGTTTAACAACTAAACGGACGCACCGAGCTTGTTCAAAACTGCCGCGTACCTCACTCACCATGCGTACAATGTTACAACAATGTTGCCCGTGGCCCACACCCACAGTACCCGCAACGCAAATTACTTAAGATTGACTAGAAAAAAAAAATTATGGTGTTCATAACAATTATTTTAACCCAACAACCAAATCGAGTGATAACAAAACAAATTTTAAAAAAACTTATCTCTTATTGCATGCTGTTCACGCACCAACTAATCGACCTGCGTCTCCGCCGTCGCACTGGGTTGTGTCAGTGTGATGTGTGGCCGAGTCACTTGGATGTGGGCAGCGCTGACTTCTCGAAAAGTAAGCGCTGCCCTCTGTGTTTTTCAGCGCTGTTTTAAAATTGAAGTATGTCATGCCAATTCGCTCTTGCAGCCACTTTATAGCCACCGTTGTACGCTGTGTACTTCGGCATCGGACAAGAGGGCGGCAGCATAAACGTTTGGCAGCCTGCTGTGAACAAACAGAAGCGAAAAGGGTGACGACACTCAACCAGTGATGTTCCGTGCAGAAAATTTTCCCGATTACGGGGAATTTTCGCCTATCATTTTGAGCCAAAGGAAAAAAGGGAATCTTCCTGGTATTGCAAGGAATTTCAGGAATGGTTAAATTCGCTCATGATGACCGATAATTAGCGGTCACAGTGCGCCTTCATCTGCTCTAATCGATTCTGGCGCACGCACCACGCATGTTTAGCTCTTGAGATTTATTTCTGATATTTACGCGGAGCGGATTCTAGATCACTATTGGTGTTAGACTTGAAGCCCAGAATGTGCAGCGTACTAACAATATATGAATTAATAAAGTCATGCTATTGTTGTGCGGCAGTGAAGGGGCTAGTCGTGATTTCAAAAGTCGCCAGTACGTCCGACACGTGTTTTATAGTATGTGTGGGCGTGGATGGTAGCGGAAATTAGTACTGTTATGCTATTGTTGTGCGGCAGTGAAGGGTCTAGTCGTGATTTCAAAAGTCGCCAGTACGTCTGACACGTGTTTTATAGTATGTGTGGGCGTGGATGGTAGCGGAAATTAGTACTGTTATGCTATTGTTGTGCGGCAGTGAAGGGTCTAGTCGTGATTTCAAAAGTCGCCAGTACGTCTGACACGTGTTTTATAGTATGTGGCGGCGTGGATGGTAGCGGAAATTAGTACAGTTGTGCAGGGAATTTCGTCAACGTTTGCAGGGAAAGATCCCCGAGATAGAGAATTTTCATGTCTCTGAATAGAAATTCTTCAGCGTAGTACGGAACATCACTGCACTGAACGCTGCGATCCTCCGAACTTGCACAGAATACTGTTAAACGCAGTAGCCGCGCTGCACTAAATGTGCACACGACTGCTTTCCGGATTAAATAATGAAGCAGCAGCGGTGCATTTGTGTTTGCCGTCGCTAACATCTCGCATACACGCTTTTCTTGATACGAATGTTAGCGCCTGATATTTCGATTTCGCCCTACACAGATGCACGCGAAAGCAGTCTGGCGTTTCGCTTGCGATACGTAGCCTGCACTGTTTCGTACGAAGCGAGTTTTCCAAGCTGTCCGTCACTGCGGAGGGCGCGAGAAACGTCAAAACATGCACGCAGCTGTGCGTCATCGTAACCTGTCGCGAAACTACGGTAAGCGCACTCGAGCGTGCAACCGCTACTCTAATGCCCGAAAGAATCAAGGAAACGTTCCCGTCGTTCTCTACTTACGTCACAGTAGTGCGCGAAGGCCAACAGGACGAATGCAATGCCCAAATAACGAAGCTCATCGGACTTCATGACTGTCGCAGTCGACCACCCCTCCAGTGCCTGTACTTTAGCTTCTGGCTGTTGTTTGACAGGCTTTGGATTCCATCGACTGGCGCTGGGCTTTCATCGGCTTCGCAAAGCTACCGCGAGTACTAGAAAAAACTTTTTACAGCAAGCTGTCGCAGCAGTTGGTAAACGGAAACGTTTTTTTTTTAATGGAAGAATGCTAGTTTTGGTAGTTTGTTTTTGTTCAGTTGCTTTGTAGAGCCTATTTGACGGTTTTGATTATCATGACGCTGAGCAGCGCGCGAGAGGCAAAAAGCACCAAGAGCAAAGGTTTACCCCACGTGCGCATGTGTCGTTTCGCGTCGAGCGTCTTGGACGTTTCGAGCGTGCAGCGACCGCAAAATCAGCTGGCGATGGCTTCAGTACCGTGCGACACATTCCACAGAAACATCGATGACATCAAACGCAGCAAAGGTAAGTCGCCGATAGCGTAATGGCCGTCGGCTAGGCCGTCATCGCGGGCGTGTAATGTGTCTCCCCGACTGATGCTGCGCGTTGTTTTGTGATTTCTGCAAGTTGACCTCGAGAGTCCCGATCGTAAACAAGACATGCGCTTTTTTTCAGCCCCACCAAAATGCATCGACCACGTGGTCTGGTACAAGTAAATCTGTAAAGGTGAATTCTCTCAAGCCACCCCATAATTGCGCCCGTGTGATTATTCGCAGTTCTTGTTCTAAGAAAAAGTAGGATTGGGTGTGTTGGCATAGCATGATAAAAAGTGCTTAATAGGGCAAACGACAGGAGGGGGTAGAAAAGACGAGACGGAGCGCTGAACTGCCAACAATTTATTTCTTGCTAAGTCTTCGCTTTTATATGGTTACCAGTTGCACCAGTCATGTGCGAAACACAATGAGATGGCATACGTACATCACACCGCCAAGCAAAGGAACAACTTTTCTTTATCGGTGAGCGCGACAGAAGGGGCGTTAAGACTCAATAATCCCGCGTGTGGTGTGATCCCTGCATGTTTCAACAATAATACACTCTGAAAACAATGGCCTGCAGCCACAAGTGCTGCACTGAACGAACAGCGATCCTTGTTTATGGCGATCCACACCGTACAGATGTTCCTTCATCCTCTCATTTATACGATCTTCAAGGCTGACGTCGACTGGTTACCCTGGCCACGTGCAGGTTTCTTTTGCCGAAGACCTGTTGCTTGAACTTCAGGCCAAAGCGAATGATAACATAGTTCAACCTGTCACAGCTAGACAAGCTTTCGCCGTGGTTCTGTATATGCACAAGATAGTGTACAATCTTAAGAAAGTGGCACAGTGAGGTAATGTGAATGTGGTCTTTACAGCCCCTCAAAAAATTAAGTCACCTGTACAAACTGTCCGTTCCACCGTCAAGACCCACCCTCCGTTGCACTTCCATATTCCCAAATAAATTTAGAGACTGTATTTGTAATTTGGTGTATCATCTACTGTTATATGGAAGATACTACGTTGGCCAAACAGATTGTTGTATTAATGAGAGGCTGAAGGAACATCCGAGCAATGTGGATCGGTATAAACAACGATGGCTTTCCATTCACTGCAGCATGTGTGGCTGCAGGTCAGTGTTTTCAGATTCTGCTATTGTTGCGACATGCAGGAATCGCACCACACGCAAGATCGTAGAGAGAGAAAAGATATGTTTATTAAAAAATGCTTGTGTTAGCACACCTTCTGTCGTGCTCACCAATAAAGAACAGTTGTTCCTTTGCTTGGCAGTGTGAGGTACTTATGCATTATCATTCTGTTTCGCACACATGACTGGCACAAATGGTGACTGTATAAAAACGAAGATTTACACCAGAAATGAATCGTTGGCAGTTCAGCGCTCTGTCTCGTATTTTCTATCTCCTCCTGTCATTTGCACTGTTGAGCATTTTTTATCTCGTTCAAAGAAATCGAAAATAGATTAATCCTCGGCAGCATCAGATTTTTAAAAATTAGTAACGAAGACATTGTTGCAAACAAAATATGTTGTAGCTCTTCGTTAGTGATTTGTGTATTATTTCACGAGCATTCTACCTGTTGTGCGACTTCTGCGCATACCACCAACGATGCACTCGTCTTCCACCGTCACAAAATTCATTTAGGAATGATTAAGGGTCATGCAAAGGTGACTTGTCAAAACTGCTATGAATGTTTTCTCTAAATATCTGGAGATGTGTGCGCACCAGCAGAGGCGGAACGAGCGTTTTGTCACTGGAGAAGTAAAAGGTTAGTTGGATGACAACTCTGTGTCTATATATTATCTTTTAATAATTCATAAGTGATAATCACACACTGTTGAGCATGTACAACCGAAACCATCAAGTCTGTGCATTGCCAATTAATTAAATTGTTTTCATTCTAGCAAAACAAACATTTTCAATAATTGGCATAGACATCAGACTCTGCCCAGGTGGCACTGCGATAAACGCCACTACCGGCGCCCTGCCCTCATCGCCGGGGGCCATAACTGGGTAGTGCATAGAGAGCCATCCACAAGTGAATGTGTATAGGCCTTCCACTTTGGTTGGTGTTGAAGCGCGGTTTCTTGAAAATCAACGACCTGGCAACCTTCTTCCATCTATCCAACCTTGCTTCACAAAATAGGAAGCTCATCAAAGCGAACTGTGGGTACAATTCAAAAGGTGTTTCAATTATTTCGGCGTAATTTAGGTGCAAGCGCATGACATCGAGTTTGAGGCAAGCACTACGATGTGCATTTTCTAATGCCTAAATGCATTAAATTTGGCTATACACATGAGGATGAAATGCATAAATAAGCGATATATTTTACAATCAGTGGTATGAAGCTCCTTTTATCTGGCACGAATGGCCCCAGTGATTTTTGCCTTTTCTGTTGAATTCTCCACCCATCTCTCGCTTCTTGTGCGTTCCACTGTTTTATTACACATTCTTACATGTTTTGTTGACAGTTGTTTTCCGTTTGTATTCAGTGTAAATAGGAATACATACATGCATGTCCACTTTCTCAGTCTAGAATGAAAGGCTAAACCAAGGCGTCCGAGACAGCTTACGCAATCGCATAGACCATACGCCAAGAAAAAAACTGATTGTGGTCACGATTAATATTTTGCCATTTACCTGTATGACATACTGTTGAAATTTGCTAGTTAAAGACGGAACTTAAATCCCTCAAAGCCTACATACGCCATGCTGTGTGGTGGTGACCACCTAAAGGGGCCCTGCAACACTTTTTGAGCTTGTTCAGAAAGCACTGACTTTCGGTAGTAGACGCTCCCGATAATACGTCAGCCAAATAATAAAATAATAAAGCGCAACACGCGGCCTAGAATTCATAATTGCCAAAGTCGGCTAAAGATTGCTTTCTCTTCTCTCGACAAGTCACAGAAGACGCTCAAAAATCACTCGTAAAAAAACCCATCTATCAGCCATTGGCTGATTTAAATATGGCGCGCTCCATCGTTCCAAGAGATTACCGTGGGAGGTGGTGACTTGTCCCGTATGCATGTGCTATCACACTGAAAAAGTCGCGCATTCAAAGAGAAAGAAAAAAAGTGCTCAAGGTCACAAGGAGTGTGTGACGTTTTTCCTTGCCCCTGCCATTCCTCCCTGCTTAGCTTCCAGTGCTTTCGTCGGGACGAGAGAAGAGAGAATGCAATCGCAGGGTGTCTATCAGCCTCGGGGAATTCGGACCTTCTGGAAAAGTCATGGAAAAGACAGGGAATTTCTGAGAAACCTGGCCAGGTCATGGAAACTGACAGCAGTTCTGTGTGGCCTTCACAAAAATAAGCATTACCGTTGATCAAAGCCTAAAAGGTCTCTCTTCCAACTGCAACTACAGTGAGCTACTAGAAGAGGTATAAAAAAAAACAGTGCATAACTGTTGCTTCTTAGTCTAAACGCGAAAGGATACATTGACCCATAGAACACAAAGTTTGCTGACATTTTGGCACCCGATATGGGAGAGAGCTTTGTTCACAATAAAAGGCATAAGAAAGGCACAGAATACTTAAGTCCACCTAAATACGTCATTAAGCAGCGAAAGTACATTGTCCGAAGCGTCCCAACACTCCTGTTCAGCGTACGTTCAGTCGTCTGTATCTAGATTTCAGGTGCAGACATGATGCAAGCTTCTTTTAAATGGGGAGCATTTTATTGTTCCACCTACTTAAAATCCGGCATTGGCAATGTGTTTACACACCCTACTGTGCATGTTTGCGTCTCGTGCCAACGGTTGCGTGCAGTACGGCTCTATTCTTGCAACATTGTCGTTACTCGTTGTCAAGGCAAGGTACACACAATATGCGAGTAGTAGTAGTTATTAATTTTTTTGCATAGACCTATATATTTTAGAGGTGGGGATGCAAATCAATAGCAAATGCTGCAATTCAGGTCGAATCAGACCTAATCTAATTCACATGCTAAATAGTTGAGTCAATAAGTACAGCACTCCAGGTGGATCTAATTCAATCCAATCCTTAGCATAGGCTGCGCAAGCTACAGCCATTTATAATAAACTACATTACACTCCAGTGGCCGAACCGGCCAGGCTCCCGTGTCCTTATTTTGCACGAATGCCACAAGGTGGCACCACTTCTATGTTTCTTAGCAGCTTTGACTGTGATGTCCGACTATCACAGGCTCCTTCAAACTTTCATCTGTGGTTACGTTCAACTGATGTTAGCTTCGTGGTTCTACCGAACATCAAACAGCTGACTTGCTCGCTGCCTGGCTCAGGGGTATTATTTTGGCCGGATATAGATATTTCTTTCACATTTGCCGCCCGCGCTCAGAACATTCTGAGTGCGTCTGGTAAATATGTTTACTTATTTTATATGGAGCGCCTTATTTTCTTACCTTTCGAGGGTTTGTTTCCAGTGCACAGTTTTCCAAGCAAATATGGTGGTCATGGAATTCGCTTTCGATCGTCATGAAAAACCTGGACAAGTCGGGGAATTTAGAAATAATAAATCGGGTAGACACTCTAAATTGCAGCATGCGATAAATCTTTGTAACTCCTCTCGAACTGGACAGATTCTTAAAATTTTTGCGGTGTTCAATTCGTGAGGCAATAAGCTCTTCCAGTGAATTCATTCCATGGTTACTTGAAAAAGTGTTTCAGGGCCACTTTTAAGATTATTGGTGGTCGTGGCGTGTGCTTCGACGCGTCACCAGTCTACTGTTGCCCGGCGCACACCGCGTCAGAGGCTCTGTTAAGCTCCATAATCAAAGTTACCACGGTTTTCTGTCAAGGCTACTCAAAACAATAAAAGACCTACATTATCACACTTTCTCATGCAACCGGCTGCGAAGAACACGAGTAATTGGCTCAAGTTGAATTGGATCTAACCCGATTCACATCCTAAATAGTTGAGTCAGTAAATACAGCAGTTCAGGTCGATCTAATTCAATTTAATCCATAAAGCACATGTTCGCAACATCCCGTATCCACTGCTCTTGCTGTTCTACTTTGCAAAATTTACGGAAATCGGTAAAACTGAGGTCATTTACGAGTGTGGCAATTCACAAAGCAACAGTAGTGTACACTGGGGTCAGTAGTGTATGCCGTCAGGTTAGTTGGTGTATAGCTGTGTAGAACATTGTTGGTTTGAAAGAAGAGACACTGAAAAGCGCACACTGACAACTGACTTTTGTTAAGCCGTAGCTCATTTTCTGAAACCCTAATGCGTGTGTACAGACACACTGAGGTCTTTCTTCGAAGAGCGCTGAGCTGCTGCGTCTGCTCTTGTTTTGGCTGCCATTTTGGCGAATGAACAGCACTTCATGATGATTATGTAACCGTCCGACTGGTGGAGAGAAATTTGTAGCTTTTTTTCTTGGTGTTCAATGTGGAAAAACACCGAATATTTAGCTCAATACTTGTTTTGTACGCGCTATTTGTGCCTGGTTGCGCAGCTAATTGTGCAAGCGAGTCGGGATTTGCACTACCCAAAACTGCACCGACAGGTAGCGCTACGTGTCTGCAGAACTCTACAGAGTCTGCCGTCTATGTGTTCATTGCGATCGAAAAATATGGGGTACACTAGTGGGCTAAGAAAAAAAGGAGAACTACAACACAGTCACAAATGGAGGAAGTTTGTGAAGAACAACTGAGCTGGTACTTTAGGCACATGGAAATGTTTGTTTTTTTTTCTCCCAGGAAAAAAAAAGTGAAATGACTTTCTGTAGTTAGCTCGTAATACGCGTGGCACCAGCAGGTGGAAAAAAAGGAGTCCACACTCACCATCGTGATTATTAGTGGCACTGACTGGCACTTTCACGTTTAAAGGGACACTCAAGTCAACAGTTTATGTCATAGTGAAAGCTCAATGTATGACATCTAAAACGACAATATTATCAACAGCAGTGCTCTACTTAATGAGCAATTAAAAGAAATGCACGAGAACACATGCGCTACGATAGAACATTCACAAAAGAGTCTTGATTATGTCGGACATACCGCCTACAATTAATCACTAGTAATCGAACTAACTGCACTAAATAAAAAACCTTCCTTGTAGCAAAAGGCATAATAAAATTGTTTGTTCGTGTCTGTTGGATTCATGGAAAATATGATTGCCGGACATTACTGTGGAGAATGGCGCGAGTGGTTCAAAAGTTCAATTTTTGCATTTTTTCCTGGTTAAACTGGGCAGGGCCTGCTATCTAGCGGGACCCAGTTGAATCCAAACTCGTCTGCCATGATGGAGCCAATGGTGGGAAGTTTTTCAATGGCCGATGTTGCTGCTGTGGCTCCCGCTGCTTTCGTTCTGCTGCTACTAGTGTCAGCGGCCGTGCAGTAAAGCCGGGCTCGTTGTGCAGGCAACAGTGACGGGACACGTTCCGCTTGAGACCACAAATTGGGAGTGCGCTAGTTTAATTCAGACCACTGAAATGTTATTTTATTTCAATATAACCACTTCCTCAGCACAAAAGTAACACTATGAGGTTTCTGGACTGCTATTTCAATAATCAACATCGACCTATTAGTTGTCTTTAGTGTCCTCTTAAGTACACCCCATAAAGTAGTTGATGGGGGGCAATGGCTGCTGTTATAGCTGCTCAAAGTTCCTAGCTTCAGTCTCTGCCTGTTGTAAGTTACCTGTCTGTCCACTTTTTTTGTTTGCATTTACATAATTATCACTAATTACATCCTCTACACTTTCCTTGGCATTATTGTCTGTTCTCATTCATATTGTGTCTAACAAAGAAAAACAAGCCCTTAAGGTTCCACTTTTTGCACGTTAGACAAATATTTGAAGGGGCAGGAGTAAAACCTCTATAACAAGTTTAGAAGTCTGCAGCGTTTCCTCTTCGAAAGTGGATGATAAGGCGTTTCCACCAGTGGGCTCAGACTGACGTCACGAGCTGGGGCCCACATGCAAGAGCGGGTCCGTTCCTTTGGTAGAGGAGGTGTTCCGCTTAAGTCATGTGGTACCCTGTGACACACTCGGTACACAATTTTGCACACCTCTAACTTTTGCTGTTTCTGTTGGCTAAAAAAATAGCAAGCTTTATCAAGGTTTCCATGACATGAACCTCCTGTACAATAAATTTGTCTTTACTTTCCAACATACTGGTGCGTGTGGCAATTTTGCTTAGGGCACTACCACATTCGAAGAGTTGTTTAATGTGTCAATGTTGCGGTGCCATTGAGCATTGTGTTGTTGCTAGCCTTCAGGGATTTTTTTTTTATTTTATGGTGTGCTGCTATGAAGGATGTTTTAAACTTCTGTAGAACTGTCAGACCTCGTTACTTTGGATTTTATGGGACGAGAAAAACTGTCGGTATTAACCAAATGTTAAAAATATTAAAAGTCTGAAGAAAACAAATGTCTATTAGATCATTGCACTTTCATTTTCTTGAGGAATACGTAAATCCTGTCACTATTTTGCATAAGAGCAATCCAAACTTAAAGGCATAGTTATCTTTGTTTGCAGTGTGAACATGGCTGAAGAGCTTCGTGTCTTAATTAGGAACATGTAGTGATCTCATACTCTGTTACGTCTGAACAATGCAACTAGATGTTAACCACATAGTTCTGAAAGCCTGAAGCTTTCTCGGCCATCTACGAGCACTCTTTTCGCGCCCTTGCATCGCACATGTGCGGCACTTTGTGATTGGCACAGTCTGATCATCATATTTGTAAATATGACGAAATAACGAGAGGTTGATGCCATTAAGCTATGCATGCTCTGGCTGTGACCAGAGAACGCATCTGAATTTTGCCAATTAACGAGTGTCGAATTAATGAGATTTTACTGTATATTCAGCTCGGTACAAGTTTGAAATTGCCCTCTTTATTTTGTTTCAGGGTTTTCAACACTATATACTATAGAGATATATCTAATGTAACATTAATGTTACAATGTTTCAAACGTAACTGTGATGCGTTCTTTTTGAACGTAAGAACTTGTGACCGGAACTCATTCCATCAATAGGAAAAAATGAGGAACTTTCATTCCTGTTTTGAAGGAATGTGTTGAACACTGGTGGAAGATTACAAGCTACGTTCACTTTGTGCAATGTAGCTGGCATGGTGTGCATGACATTTCTGAATCGTATGTATATATAAAATAAAATGGATGGAAGGCATATTTGATTTCTGTAAGATGTTCTTTGGGGGGTACCATTTAAATGAATGTAATGCCTAATTTTATGTTATCAAGCATCAAACAATTGTTTTTATTGTTGTTTTATATTTTTTGGTAACAGATAAGTCATTCCTAGGAGTGTCTAGCAAAAAAAGGAAAAAAAAAAGTTCCGTTTACTGGTTCAGATTTTGACACAAAGGTGTCTGGTCAGCAAAAAAATGTAATTTAACTAAGTGCCTCCCAAACAACATAGAACACCAGTTCAATGTTTTGTGGCCCATATATTTATGAATTAAATTTGCCGTGTCCAAATGAAAATATACATGTATGAAATTTAGCATATATGACGCATTGGACGGTTTGGTTTAAATGAAGCACAGATTTATGCTGCAAAAGATCGGCTACCTGGACAAACTTGAAGACTAGTACACTTGCTCTGTGCATGTAGCACTCTCAAGCTAGCTGTTGCATAAACATTTGTGTTTCTTCATGAAGCATAGTAGTGTTGGCACAAAGTACATGATTTTGCAACTTAGTGTTACTTTTTTCTTATTTTTTCTTTTGGTTATTACCAATGTTTTCTCTTTTGCTCTTTTTTGCACCCTTGTTCATGGAACTGTTTTCTTTTCCAAAATGTGGGAGGGGGGGACTTGTTGGTGGTGATACATGATGAAAATTTTAGCACATAAAAAAAAAACATGTATAGAGTAAGTGACCAAGTGCTTCGTCTCATTGTCATGTCACTTGCTCTGGCTGTGACTTAGTTGTGCGCTAGAAGTTTCACCATGTATTTTACCTTGTTAACTATTTTTCATTGCAGCCCCGCCGCGGTGGTCTAGTGGCTAAGGTACTCGGCTGCTGACCCGCAGGGCGCGGGTTCGAATCCCGGCTGCGGCGGCTGCATTTCCCATGGAGGCGGAAATGTTGTAGGCCCGTGTGCTCAGATTTGGGTGCACGTTAAAGAACCCCAGGTGGCCTAAATTTCCGGAGCCCTCCACTACGGCGTTGCTCATAATCATATAGCAATTTTGGGACGTTAAACCCCACATATCAATCAATCATTTTTCATTGCATGATAGCAATGTTCTTATTTGTAAGCTTTTTTGCGTAACTGTCTGAGCTGTCCTAGGCAGTGCCCCAATGAATGAATGAATAAATAAACTAATGTTTTGGGGGCGCAGACGACTCGCTAGTGCTGGCGTGCAACAACCTATGTGGCACCAAGTGGGAGGGCTCGGTGCGCATCTACGCCAAGCTGGAGGACATCCCGAGCCTGGAGAAATGCGTGGCCTCGGTGAACACCGACTCGACTGTGACCGACATTGTGCCCTTGAATCCGGGCCGCTTCATGCTGGGCCTCGACTCAGGTCGGTCTTTATTTAACTGCTTTTAGAGGTTCTGAGGGTAGCAGCATCACCTTGTACTATGTGCATGCTTTGTGTGCTAGTGCAGGGTGTCTACCAACCGGGAAATCTCGGGGATTTCGGTTAGTCTGGAAACTCTCAGGGAAAACTCAGAGAATTCGGGCTTCTTTAAAACAAAATTTAGATGAAAAGTAGTTGAGGGAACGAAAGTTGCCGTAATGCGTGCTCTAACTATGCACCTTGTGAACTAAAGCTGTCAGAGTGTCACTTAAATCCTCTTTGGGTTGTTACCTTATAACACAAAATGTGCGCGCCATGAGGCACACACGGGCCCCCTTCGTATGACGGAAAGGTGCAGTGCCTCCAGCGGGTTCCCCTTCAAAGCGGGCGCAATAAAAAAACAATCATTATAGATGGCATGACAATACGTCAGACACTAAGGGGGCGGTGTGTCAACCTCCTTACCACCTGGAAATAGCCGCCTGCATCACCTAGAAACAGGGTGAAGTGAAGGATCGAGAAAAGAAAGAATGACGCCTCAGCTCTCGACGTCATCGTTGGCGGAAACTACCAAAAAAAACTGGACGCATTCATAGCCTCTGCTGTGCTCCACGCAAGCGAAGGCCCCAGAACTATCTAAAATATGGGCGCTAGTCTATAAAAGGGTGCAGCGGCGAGGAGCAGTCAGTCTGAGTCGGATGCTTTGCTTGTGTGTAGCAGAGAGGAGGCTAGGCACGCTTCTTGTCGTTTCTGAACTCCCTCCGACAGTGGCGTCGCCGGCTGCAGCGTCATGTCTTCTCTCTTGATCCTTTGCAGCGAAAATTTACAAAGATGTAAACTTACACTGGCGCCGTGGGGCTAAACTCTTTTAGCACCACCTATAGTACTGTTTGCAGTTATAAATAATGCTGACACCAAAATACTGTTCCTGATTTTTTTATATTGATTTTTATTTACTTTACATGTTTCCTACATTCAAAATCTGCATTAAAGTAATTTGATCTATTTGAAAGCTCTGAAATATCAACGTACAAAGTGTTGTACATGCTTACTAGACAGTGACAGCATTGGGTGGCATGGTGCCTTTATGTATATACATGGCAGAAAGTTATTTGCCACTTAAGGAATTTCACAAAAATACTTGGGGTAAACCTGGAAATCTCAGGGAATTTCGAAACACTGACTTGGTAGACACCCTGTAGTGAAAGCATGCCAGGGTGGCAGTTGACCGAGCAGAAAGTAGGAAACATCCCGACCTTCTGCCGTCGCACGTGCACAATCTGTTAGGATAGGATTCCTAGTAGGTCAGCATGTGTCTTTGAGTTTGTATCATAGCAAATTGCCCTTTCTTGACATTTCTTGACAACGTAAAAACCTTTGTCAATCAGCCGCGGTGCTTATCACAGTGACTGTTGCATGCGCCTGAAGTTACCTGGCATTCTTTCCAAATAATATATCGTTTGTCCTCCCCATTTCTTTGTGCCTCCCAATTTTGTCAGGAAGTGTGCATTGGAAATTAGAAGGCAAATTGACCACATGTCTTTTGCTTTTCTTAAAGGGACACTAAAGTCAAATAACAATTTACGCCAGAGTGAAAGTTTAATGTATGACATCTAAAACGATAATATTATCAACAGCAGTGCCCTACTTTCTGAGAAACTGCACAAGAAGACAAGCGTCGCAGTAGGACATTTTCAAAATTATCCTGCTGACATGAGACGGACCACCTTCAAATAATCACTAGTAATCGATCTAACTGCACTTAATAAAGAACCTTCCGTGCATCAAGAGATGCAATAACGTGCTGCTTATTCGTTTCTGTTTGATTCATGGAAAAAAGAACCATCGTACGTTACTATGGCGAATGGCGTGAGTGGTTAAAATATTCAATTTTTGTGCGGTTACACGGGACAGGTGGTGCCATCTAGAGGGGCGCAGTTGAAACAAAACACGTCTGCAATGTTGAAGCCGATGGCGGGAAATTGATCAATGGCCGTTATTGCTGCTGTGGCTCCCGCTGCTTTCGGTCTGCTGCTACTAGCGCAGTAAAGCTGGGCAAAGCTGTGCACGGCAACAGTGACGTGAATCGGTCCCGTCAGTTCGCTTCTTGAGGCGGGTAATTTGAAGTGCGCTAACCTGGTGCGGACCACTAAAACGTGATTTCATTTCAAAATAGGCCCTTCTTTAGCACAAAAGTAACACTACGAAGTTTCTGGGCCGTTATTTTAACAATCAACATCGACGTAATTGTTGCCTTTAGTGTCCCTTTAAATTTCTTTCTCACGTGTCAAGCTTCATGTTATGGCATGAGCATGGTGCAAGAATACACTCAAACCTCGTTATAACATAACGGGATATAACGAAATAATGGATATAACAAAGTAAATGAAAATTCTTCTTGAAAGCTCTATTGAGAACCATGTATTTTGAACCACATTGTAACGAACTAGAATTAACCGGTTAATGAATTTGTAACGAACTGAAGTAGTTTATCAAATAGTGTATAAAAAACGACCTTAGTGTGTTAAGTATAGCGTTTTCTGTGGAGTTTGATGCTCGTCCAGCGCGGCTCTTTCGAAACTCCTGGGCCGACCTACAGCCATGCTCCGCGCGGCCGAGAGCCGTCCTCCTCAGAAAGCCAGCGGAGAGGATTGAGGAAGCGTTCAGCGGGTCACATGACCGAGAAGCGGCACCGTGGTGCAAAGCGATTTCCATCTCAAGACGGCAACGACTGCTTCTCCGCTGCTACCATGGCTGCTTACTATGCACCGAGAAAGGAGGGCTCTCCTCGACAGCTTTTTTTTTTTTTCCTCTCTCTGCGCGTGCAGCCTTGAAAGCAGAAGGGTCTCTACATGTAGAGACGGAAAAGGGAGAAGCGTGGAACAGGCGCGTCGCTGATCGGCGTTTGAGGGAGAGTAAACATCTGCTTCTCCATTTCTTCTTTTCCTTCGTCGCGCACAGCGCTGAGAGGTGCTGCCGCGGGATTGGGCATGGTGCTAAGAGCATTTTCGGAGCGCGGTATGTTCGAATTATCCGTCGGAAGTGCTTGCGCGTTCGAATAACAGGGCCTTTTCGCCCATTGGAGTACACATAGCTTTGACCGGACCTCAGTGTGAGTTGGAATTACCCGAAAGTTTCAATTAATGAGATTCGACTGAGTTTATTTTCCGTGACAGGCGTGGTCGCATATTGGTACATCAGGCCGCAAGGCGGTTTCCTTCTTTGCATGCCTATGTGTGCATGCAAAGGGTTCTTTGCATGCTTATGTGTGCGCCCATCTGAGCATACATTGCCACAAACTGTGATAATCTACCATATAACGAAAAAATTGTGGCTCCCCTTCAACTTCGTTATAACGAGGTTTGAGTGTATACAGGTCTGGACACTCTCCCCGCAACGTGTTGAAAAGTGCAATCTCAGCGCAGATAATGCTCAGGCCGTTATCAGTTATCTTGCAGCTTCATCGGTGCCTTGTTAAATGGCGCTATGACGGGCAGGGTCAGCCGTCTCGGCAGCACGCTCGGCGAGGCAGAAACGCGCATGCTTTCGATTCTGTGTCTTTTTGTTGGCAGGTGTGATGACCACGCAGTTTCGAAGCCAGGTTTTTTTTTTTTTTTTGCTGTTCGCGTGTATTTAATGCTATTTATGATGAAGGTAACATTGAATCGCTGAGACGTTCCCGAACTGGGTAGAACGTGTTTTGTGCAGAACTTTTGTTATGGCTATCGGACTTTTGCGAAGCGTGTGCTTCTCTTCAAAGTGCCGTCTGACAGTGATCGTTGACGTAAATATGTGAATTCGCATCGTAACATCTAGGCATGAACAACCGCACTGCTTTAGTGTGCTGTATATGTAATACTTGCGTGGTTCAAATCTTTATATAATTCCCAGAACAACAGCATTGCTCTTGTGTGCCTGATATGGAATACTAATGCATTTCAAATATTTATTTGTATCACATTCACATAGAACAAGCGCAACTTTTGTTCAACGATTTCTTGTGCAAAGGAAAGCAGCGATACACATGAAATACGTTACTGGTGCAGGAACTATCCTCTCTCAATAGAGGGTAATAATTGTTACTGGGGGTTTACGCGTTAAAACCGCGATTTGATTACGAGGGACACTATAGTGGAGGGCCCTTAACTAATTTATTTATTTATTTATTTTATTTATTTTGAATACCTCAAAGGCCCCAGCTGGGGTATTACATAAGGGATGGGTATCAATTACAGAATAAAAAAAGTGATTCGAGGGCAATCTTGAATTGATGCGGGTCGGAGTGGTGCACGGTAGTTGCAGGCAGACGATTCCAGTCCCGTGCGGTTGTCAAAAAAAAGGAGCGAAGATGTGCGGTGCTTTGGACTGGTGGAGGATACACTGCGCTTGAATGGTTGGTGCGGCTTGATGAGCGATGGACTGGCAGGATGGCTGGAACTTTGATGGGGGCATGATAAAATTTGTGAAAAAGGCATAGTCGAGATATGTGACGTCCTGATTCTAGATTAGAAAGGTGAGCACGAGTTTCAAGTTTGGAAACACTGGAATTGTAGGTATATTCAGAGTAGATAAAACGCGCAGCACGGTTTTAAATCGATTCGAGAATGTTGGATAAGTAAGATTGGTGGGGATCCCGGACAGAACATGCATACTCTAATTTTGGACGAACAAGTGTGACATATGATATTAGTTTAACTGATGGGGCCGCAGTCTTAAGTGTCTACGTAGAAAACCCAGAGCGTGATTCGCGGAGTTGGCTATGTTAGTCACGTGGGCTGACCAGGAAATGTTACTTGAAAATGTGACACCAAAATATTTGTATGATTCAGCAGGTGAGACTGCAGTGCCGGAAATGGTGTATTCTGCTGACTAATGATGGGGCCTGCGATGAAAAGATACCAATGAAGTTTTCTTTATGTTTAAAGACATTAACCACTTATCACACCAGGATACAATTAGATCGAGGTCGTTTTGAAGTGTAGTAGTGTCTGCGCTGTTTTCTATGGGACGGTATACGACGCAGTCTGCAAAGAGGTGAACGCTTGAAGACATGTTTGATGGAAGGTCATTGATGTAAATGAGAAAATGTAATGGTCCGAGCACTGTACCTTGCGGCACACCAGAGATTACAGAGGAGCGGCTAGATGAGACGGAGTTAGCATGCACGAATTGTTGGCGATTGGTAAGGAAACTGCGAATCCAATTAAATACATTTGTATTAATGTTTAGACGAGAAAGCTTTAGCAGTAGCCGTTGATGCGAGACTTTGTCGAATGCTTTTTCAAAGTCTAAGAAAAGGGCGTCAACAGGTATATTTATGTCAAGGCTGGAACTGATATTATGATAAAATAAAGCTAGTTGTGTGATTTTGACCATGCGAGGCTGTTTAACTTGCACCTACATCTAAGTGCTTGGGAGTTCCTTCCATTTTTCCCCAAAGGAAAATGTTTTGATGGAAGAACAGCACACTGGATAACATTGTTTTTTATTTGTATTTCTTTGCATCGAGGAATGCTGTGAACAGACAAATGTACAAGTGCAGGCGAGTGGAACTTAGCTTTGAGTACTCTCTGATCGATCCGTGCTGACGACATTCACACCCTGCACAATGTATTTTTGTGTTAATGAAACCTGGTAAACCTCTATCTTTTGATCTGAAATCGCAAATTTCTTTCGTGCTTTGAGTGTTAGTCACATTTTTTGGAGCAAAAACGTTGGTGAGTCAGACGAAATTCAATGCACCAGCACCGCTTGGGTGGATGGATGGATGGATGGATTGATATGGCTGTACCCGGCTGTACACTAAGCCGCAATACTTAGTGAATCAAAAACTAGATTTATTTATTTTTTTACCTTTAAACAGTGAGGTTGAGGCCCCGTACTTTGCAGTGAAGGGTTTAATTTTCACTCGTGCCTTGACTTTAGCCACTAATCATAACCTCCTTCTAGTTAATTATACCCGCTTAAAGTCTATTTTGCCCTCCCTGTCCCTAAACCCCCGTGCTTTGAAAAACTCTGCGCCATCATCCTGAACTATAGGGTGAAGTCTTTTACAGAACATTATCAAGTGTTCGGCAGTTTTCTTCTTCTTCTCCACACGCACTGCATACCGTGTCTACCCCTTCGTATTTGACCCAATATGTCTTGGTTCACAATACTCCCGTCCTGACCTCAAACAGCAGAGAACTACCCCGAGTATTATGATAGATCCTTTCTTTGGCCATTTCCTGCTTAAAAGTTCGATAGATCTCTAGTGCGGACTTCTTAATCATGGGTGCGTTGGCCGCGGCGCCACCTGATGGCTCGCAGCTCTGCACGCCTGCAAGACCAAACATTATCTGGCCGCTCAGGCGCGCTCAGTGTCCGCACCTGATTATTCTTAGCACCATGGGCATGAGTGATGGCTCTCGTATTGTAGGGAAGCAATTTATTAATGCGGACGAACTCACTTTCATGTCCTTTTTTTTAAGAAGGAAAGTCATAACGGACACTTTTAAATTTGATTTATTTTAGCATTCATGACCGATTGTAGGGCCTCATTTGCTTCACTGTAAATTGTTGGATTGTGTAAAGCATGCAATTCTTGCAGGTACCGGTCATATAGAGAAGTTCAAAAAGCACATTGCAAAAGACACTTGCCAAAATGCATGAATGTAAGACCAGGGACTAGGAAAAAGGTTGAGAACGTGGAAATCCGAAATCTTTCAACAATGCGAAATACTAGGCTTGTGCGAATATTCCAATACTTCGAATATTTGAACAAATAGTAGAGAATTAGATTCATATTTGAATTATTGAGAGTTCCGAAGTATTCCCAATGAACAAAAAGGTGTATATTATTCCGCATGTAATCATTTGTAAAGGTGGTTTCGCTTCAGTGTAGAAATGCCAAGCCGTAAAAGCCCACTTTCAAAGAAACTCAGCTTTGTCGCGAAGCCCCACTTCAAATTTAAAGGTGATCACAACACTTTTTGAGCGTTGGCAGAAAACACTGTCTGTAGATAGTCGAGGCACCTGGTCTGCAATACACAGTAAATTCTGAAAGTCATCTAAATGTTGCTCGGAAATTACTTGTCGCTGCCATTGTGCGAGCTCTTGGCTTTTTGAGCATGGCGCGCTTGGTCGTTACTGGGGCCGCCGCGGGAGGCCGCCACTTGCCCACGTGTACGTGCGGGATCACACTGAAAAGCTGCGTATTTGAAGAAAAAAAAGAGAGAAAGTGGTCAAGGTCATGAGGTGCTCGTGACGTATTTTCTTTCCCCATACCATCATTTCTGTTTAGCTTCCAGCACTATTGTTGGGATGAGAAGGGAGAAGGCAATTATAGTGTATGACAAATCTGTGCAACTCCACTTGAACTAGGCTGATTCTAAAAATTTTTGTGGTGGTAAATTCGTGAGGCAATAAGCTTAAAGCCAGAAATGAGACAGCGGTGCATATTGCGCATTTTTTATAGATTTCCATTTTCTTGCGCCAAGCTGCTCCAAATACATAAAAATCGAGAATATTGCGCCGAACTGCTCCGAAATAGCCTCGTAAGCTAGAGTTTTGATGCCAACCTGAGCCTCAGTGGGAAAAAAGGGCTAGTTTGACTAATAAGACGCACCCAATTGTGTTCTTTATTTCACTTTGCGCCTTTCTGGTGACGAAGGCCCCCATGGTGCCGTCAGAATCTTTAAAATTTCGCAAATATGCGTGACAAAAATATCTTGCCGTGCATCGAGCGGGCTGCTTCTACTAGCTAGGCTGTGTGTTCTGGTGCCACTGTCGGCTAGGGAGAAACAGCAGAGTTGGGTGGCAAGTGTAGCGGGGTTGACCTTCCAGTTCTTCGTTGTGCGAAGCGTGTTCCTCGGTGTCTGTGGCTTTCGTGTTGACGCTGCTGCGTGCGGTCACCTATGAGTACATGTTTGCCGTGAGCGAGTAACTGTAAACGTTTAAACGTGGAGTCATTTCCCTGCATCCGACGCATCTCCTGGATGCTCTGGCACGTGCAAATGTGTTCTCCAAATAGATTCCGTAAGGGGCAGAACGTGTGCAACCCATTCCCGGTTTACACCCATTAGCTACTAGTTTATTTAGACAAGCGAGTTCTCATTGCATTTTGCATTTGAAAACGCTATCACATTGTTCAGAATAGGGTGGCCCGTTTCATTTCACGCAATCATGACTATCACAGCAGCATAACGCAAATTAAAAACAATCTTTCTCTTCAACCCCTGAGCACTCGTCGCGACATTTCCCTTCTTTGCCTCTTTCACAAATACGTGTACACCAACAGACCCCTCCCACTCCACCTTGATGTTCCTTCCATTACTTCACGTAGGTTGCATAATCACTTCAGTTTCAAGCGATTATACGGGGCAACTGATTCATTCAACTCATCTGCTCTTCCTCGCGCCATACGTTTGTGGAATGGTCTTCCAGATAACATCGCATCTGTATCAGACAATAATTCTTTCCGTCAGTTGCTGCTTGCTCTCTTCTCACAATAGACTTGCCACTGTTCTGCACGTGTCGGATTTTGTGCCCGATTATGTTTGTTGCACACTGGAAATGTTTTCTGTATATGGGCATATGTTCTGCGTTTTTTGGTGCTTTTTATATTGTATGTTCTGCAACTTATAACCAAATAACGGCACGTCGTTGAGGTAAAGCCAGCTGGCTATCTTTGGTTGATGTCGCCTTCATATGCTATAATGACTGTATTCAGTTCCCACTGTCGTGTGTGCACTATGAAATCGCCTTTTCTTTTTTCTTGTTATCGCCTGTTAACTTCAACTTATATTACAATCCGCGTCATACTTTCATTGTGCTGATACGCTTTGTGAATTATTTGTGATACGCTTTGTGAATTATTTTGTGTGATCTGTAAAACTTCACCAATTACCCCCCTTACTCAATGCCCTGTAAAGGGCCTGTAAGGATTTTTCAATAAATAAATAAATAAAAACACTTGGTTACATGCGAAACCGTGGTGATAAAACGCGCATTCATATGATTGTAAACTATATTAACAGGCACCTCGGTGCTTTATTCGTGACTCATTACGCTTCGGCGATCACATAGCACAGTTTTCATGATTGGTGATTTGCCACTGCTTCATTTTGTAATCGAAACTCGCAATGAGCGCTTAAAGAGGCGTCGCTGCATGCGTGCCAGCCCTGGGCTTCACGAGCTTTAGGCTTATCTCAATCAGTGTTTGGGCTGGTGGCAGTGTGACATAGTTTGATTTTTTTCCTTCTTTTTTTTTTTCAATAAAACCTGCCTCTCTACGTTCAGAGGTTTGTTTGCGTGGACGCAGATTTTTTACCTGCGCTGCGCGAGCACGTTACGCTAGTCACAGAGCGGCGTGAGCAGCATTCTCAAGTCGATGTATCATCAAGAGTTCTTCATCGACGGTGATGACATATAGAATATTAAACAAATGTAGAACTGGCCAACTTGTGTTGCATTATTAAAGCGTGGCTGCTCGTGTGGAGAGGCATTATCAGTATTATTTGCTCATCACTTAGTGCCATACACACGTGCTTTACGAGATAGTCGATGCGGCGAGCTTTCTTGGCTCTCGCACTGCACTCTTGAAGGTAGTCCTGAATGAGGTCGCCGCGAACGGCAGTGCACTGTGCTTTTGTTGTCTGTTAAAAGTTCTTGACGCTATTGTGTCAGGCTTTTCTTTAAACGAACGGCCACTGTTACGTCACTAAGATTCTTGTGCAATCACAATTTTTGATTTTTTTTCAGTGTGTTGCATTCTTTTTAAGATGTTTCTGGAGAACCTAATTTTCAACAAAACCTTTTTAAATGTTATTTCACATGTTACAAGGGGATAAATAGGTTACGTGGTATGTAAAAAGGTAGTGCAGTTCATACCAAGGGATAATCTGTGTAAAACCTTCCTTCAAAATCTACTTCAGTGTGTGTTATAAGCCAATTAAAATATGCACTGGTTCCCTCATGTTGCTGAAAATTGGTATTTTTAAGCTCCCAAGACAGTATATTAAATGCTGCTAACTGCTCCAAGGCAAGGTTCAGCACCAAAAATGAAATTTCGCTGCTCCAAAAGCTGCTCCCACTTTAGTTTCAGCCGTCTTACCCCTGTTTAGTGAATCCATTCAATGGCTACTTGAAAAAAGTGTTGCAGAGCCCCTTTATGTTAACATATTACCCTCAAATCGCTTAATCAGTTTTTTAAGCTTAAAAGCTTATTCTGACGGCTTATGTGTTGTAAGTATAAATTTTAAAGTCGTGTATTTTATAGGTTATCACTCACATCCTACCGGAAGTCAAATCCTGCCACTATCCAAAGTTTTTTCGATTTCTTTTTAACAAAAACAAGACAAGGCATTTGCATAGAGGCCTTATTTCAAATTGAAAAAAATATATTGTGCAGGTTAGTTGGAGCACGATACAAATGCCCATTTTTCTTTATATGTCATATTAACTATTCGAATTTACTTTGTACCTATAATCGACTATTCCCTACGTGGAGAATGACCAGGAAGGTGTGCCTCGAGCGCAGGCGGTGTGGAGATGATACAGCTGGCACAGGAAGAGCCCCACCTGTTGGACACCGTGTTCTACAAGCGGGACCACGACAGTGGCGTCACCTCTCTGGCTTTGTCACCCGACGGGCGGTGGCTGGCCTCCACAGGATGGGACTATGCGTAAGCAATGCCATTGAGCTACTACTTGGCTCTAAATTGACGTATATAAAACTTCTGTGGGGGGGCCTGGTTGATAGTGTTTAGCATTCAAAATAAAAACTTGAGCACGAACCAAAGAATAGAAGAGAGAACCACTGGGGCTTACTAAAAGCTCCTTTGTTCTTCTCGCAACACAAGAATAAGGGAGGTGATTGTATCAATGAAACATCCACTGTAGGTCTCGTGCCCTGCTCCTTCAAATCAGACATGCAGCGCCACTGCGGTGGCTGCTGGCATAATGTCCCTGTTCTTTTCGCACAGCTGTGCCTGACTACAGCAGGTTGGTAAAAGGCCCTAGCAGTTGAAGCGTGTAGACGCAGTGAAAAACGTCAACTTGTATCAGCTGTTGCGAATTCGGGCGTCATACAGCTGCAAGAACCACGGCCGCGAAACTGGCAAAGGTGCAATTTGATCATCATCTAGAAATCGTGCGAGGCTAATCGATGAAAATGCTGGATCGCAGTTGTTCAAAACCAAATGTGACCCGTGTTCAGACAATTGCTTTCGCGTTCTCTTCATGTCATTTGCGTTGCCGGAAGGGCATAGCCCATTTCCCTCTCCAACTTCATGTGGGTATATACTCGTGCACAAACAAATGCATGGATGGAAAGGCACAAAGTTCAGTTGAACGTCCACTGAAAAAGAATTCCTGGGTATGTGCCCAGAAATATTGCTCCAGGTAATATTAATGGGTAATGGTTGGTTCCCTTGTTTCTTTTATTGCTGTTAGCCTAAGTGGGGAATGGTGGCTACCACTGTTACCTAAAGCAGTCATCTGCAGTGCCCACTTTGTCGGCTCAGCCGTTTTGTTGAGTTGAGGGGCCTCAGCATCGCCTTTATGATAGGAAAATTTAAACGGAAAACACAGAGTCACATGTTGAAAAATATGATTTCGCGAGAGGCAAACAAAGGTTCAGAGACGAACTTCTTGTGTCAAGCACTGGTCGCCGGCTTATGCTATGCACAAGGCAGGTCAGTGACATGTGTTGGGGGCTACTGTCATACAAGCCTAGTGCTGCATCTTGCTTGCAAGAGCCAGCCTTGGAGGTGCAATGAGCTTGTACAATTTTTCTTTTCTGCGCTGATAACTACGTTGTAGAACAAAAGTATACAGCCAGTTAATGGCTGCATGGAAGTAAATGTTTTCCTACAATCCATAAAACGAGACCAGCTTAATAAAGTGCACATGCCCTGATCTCCGCAGTTGAAAAAAATTAATTAAAAAAATCTGAGGAGGGTTTTATAAAATGTAATCGACCACTGCGCACTAGTTAATATGTTCGTTTAAGCTGCCGACAGCGCTAGAAAACAAAGAGACGAGCACTTTATCTTTGTTTTTTCATTGCTGTTTATGTGTCTACTCAACTATTCCAATTTCCTGCTAATGCGGGCCAGTGGTAGAACTAGCGATATGCCAGGCTGCTGATAAAGGTACCTTTATCATCTGCCAAGAAAAAGGATCTTTACTCTCCCAAACGCACATCGTACCATGCTCTCCATGTGCGTTATGCATTTTCTAATGATTTTCATTGGACCTTTTCCACTGTGGAGTTGTTTCACACCAGAAATGTGACTACTGGCGTACGAGTCCCCACCATGAAACAAACTTCAGTAATACTCATTAATTCGAACTTGAAAGGGGCTTTAAAATCATTTGAATTAGTGAGCATTCCGACACACTACATGTGCAAAACGCAAAGAAGTCACCTCTGGACTTGATAACAAACAGGGGGCTGCTACACGTTCGTGGCAGGTGACTACTGGTTATGTGAGTTAAGTTATAGAGCTCCTACCGAAAGCCAACAAAATTAGCAGAGCTCAGTAAGGCTCGCTTCTGAAATATATCTCGCACTGAGGACTCACTCTGACTAAGGCTCACCAAAATATTACTCACCTGATCTCACTCAGACTGACGGCTCAATCCGAGTCTGAGCGACTCATGCGTGAATTCGCCGACCTGCTGGTCTAAGAGGAAACAATTATTTGACGACTTAATGATACACTAGAAACAAGCAGCAACGTGTAGCCATGTCAAAAGTGAGCCTTGATGTCGAAATACATGCGACTCCCTTTGTGATTCAAAACATGCCTACTTTCAAGCAATGTGGAGGCAGTAAAAATTTAAATTTTAGTCAGGAGTTTGGATGAGCATCGCAGCTTGCCCAAGAGCTCTAAAGCAGCGCCTGGAGTCTCATCGGCTGAGAAATGCTGCTGTTTCGTTGTTTTGCATTTCAAGTAAATCAGGTGTAGTTTGGTTTTGGAATACGTTGTCATCAATCTTGGCCGAGGAGAGAGGAAAACCTGGTGCTCATAGTCCCAATTGACCATTGTGGTTACTGAGGCATTCAAATTATTGGAAGAGAAATACAGAGGGCTGTGCCTGGACCAGTTTGAATTTAATGTGTTTCAATTAGATAGTGACATTTTTCTGTACTTTGTGTGAAGTATTTCTGAATGCTCACTATTTGTCCGTAGCCGCAAAACAGCAGGCGGGCCTCGTAATGCATTGCCATTGTCATGCACCAACCCACACTGCACACAACTTCAGGCGACGCGCCATGAAGGGGGCAGAACAAACATTGGCGCTGTGCACTCGTATAGCAGTGGCACTGCTAACTGAGTGCACGAAGCCTATGTTTTTGTATTCTTTGTGCGCATCATCATTGCAAATCTCTTATTTAAAAGGTATCTAAAAAATATGCGAGATTGCATATATTTTTTGAATTTTGGTGTTTGCTATTCGATTCGCACTGGAATCTTTGCTATTTGAACTATTTGAACTTCCCAAAGACAAGTTCAGCCAATGTCCGAAAAGAAGTGGCCCCTTCAGATGTTTATTATGCTTCACTTCATCACAATCCCTTCTTGTGGCAAGGCTGCTTTTCAGGCTTCGCCATAGTAGCAAGAAAACTTTAGTTCAAGAAATCAACTCAAGAAAACTGATTCCTACCTAGAGATCATAGACGGGGCAGAAGTGAGGGCTTAAAGTGCTTGGTTGTGTGAGCTACGTGCAGCATTGTGGAGGCTTCAGTCTTTCTCGACCAATCAACAGTGCACCTAAATGTATCCTCCCATGCCCTGTCATCTGCAAGCGGCAAGCGCTGCTAGTGGTGAGCTTGTGCACCATTGAAATTTCTTTCCTTCAATATAAATTGTGCACGACTCTGTGCAACACACAGAGGTCCAAGTCGTCCAGTGCCAGCGGCTTGCATTGATATTTTCTTCATGGCTGGATAGCAGCATTCGATATACGGGCCAGGAGGCAGCTCCACCAGGTTTCACATGGTCGTGACTACGACGAAAACTACAGTCGGCATATCAAAGAAGATACTCTTCATTTGGTCGGGCTAAAGTGATATACACTGGCGCAGTGAACAGAGCGTCGACTGTCCAACAGCTGACAAGTGATGATGTGCATCGGTATGTTTACATTTGCCATTTAATAATCTAGCATTATTCCTAGCAGCCACGTAAGTTCCAGAAGAATCATTATTATTTGTGTTGTGCGCATAATCACATAAAAGGGTTATACAAATATCTCAATGCCATTTAATAATCTAGCATTATTCCTAGCAGCCACGTAAGTTCTAGAAGAATCATTATTATTTGTGTTGTGCGCATAATCACATAAAAGGGTTATACAAATATCTCAATGGTTCTTAGTCAGTCCGTACAATTGCACATGGTAGCACTTACATGTGCATTGGGGCAAGGACAAAACTGGAGGAAAGAGTGTGGCACTATGTGTATACATTTGAACATAGGAACTTCAGTCAGCACTGCCTGTTGCCAGAGTGGAACATGCCTATTTGGTTGTTTATGTCATGTAGCACGGGATCTTATTGGAAGCTGACCAATGATCACTTGCATGCTACCTGAAGGCATCAACTTTGCTAGAACGAGACCCTTGCTATGAATAGAGGATGGAAAGAAAAGTTTGTTTTTATATGTAAGATAATATCAGCAAGAACTAACAGGTAATGATGAGAAGGAAAATATAGGGCAAAAGGTTTCCCAAGATTAACTAGAGGGGACTCTGTCGCTGCGATCGTTCTACGAACATGGGAATGATGGGTAGTACACTAGTCATCCTACTTGCAGGTGGTGATTCGCACTTGTGGCTTCTTTTACTACTGTGTTTCGGTTTTGTTCCAAAGGAAAGAAAGAACAATTTTGAACTTCGTGACCTGGTTTAAAATGGTGGGTCTAAAAGATAGGGGGCTGAAGCATAACTGCCAAACATTGCCTGATTTTTGCTTCCGGAGGAAACATCTTCAAGCCACACGACCACACCCGGAGCCAGAAGTGCAAAGATTAGACAAATCCGTGTACTACCCATCATTCGCATGCTCGCTGAAGCGCCGTGCGTTGCAGCTCTCATAGACACTAGCACCAGAGCTATTTCTAGTGTATATTTAAAAACTCTATGATAAAGGGGACTTTTTCAGAAGGTATTGTAATGTACAGTGAAGCCTCATCAAAACCGTATTCGCGTAAACAGTAGTTTCGTTTTAAATGTAGTGAGGTCAAATCCCCGACTCAGCGGCCATTGAACATATTGCATTTTGTATCCGCATAAGCCGTACCAGCTTATCACGTATGTATTGGTTAATAAGTAGTTTTTCCAATTTTCGTTGCGCACTCGCCCTGTGGGGGCATGTTGCCCCCACAGGGCGTCCCGGCAGAACAGCAAGCCCCAGAGATCAAAGCACGCCTTGCTTGTTTGTGTTGATGATGATGGCTAGATGGATGGATGGATATGGCTGTATCTTTTAGATCAGGCGGTGCCTGGCGCCACCAGGCCGTAATACTTAATGAACCAAAAACTAGATATATATTTTTTTTTTTGAGGTTGAGTGAGGTTGAGGATTCGTACTTTCCAGTGAAAAAATTAATTTTCACTCATGCCTTGACTTTAGCCATCAGTCAGATAACCTCCGTCTAGTTAATTCTACCCGCTTAAAGTCTATTTTGTCCTCACTATCTCTGAACTATAGGGGGAAGTCCTTTACAGAACATCATCAAGTGTTCGGCAGTTTCTTCTTCCTCTCCACACGCACTGCATACCGTATCTACCCCTTCGTATTTAGCCCAATATGTCTTGGTTCACAATACTCCCGTCCTGGCCTCAAACAGTAGAGGACTACCCCGAGTATTATCATAGATCCTTTCCTTGGCAATTTCCTGCTTAAAAAATAGGTATATCTCTAGCGCGGACTTCTTAATCATGTCAATTCTCCGCATATCGGTCTCAGCTTTCTTCACCTTCTTCTTAACCGATATTTTTTTTTGGTTTGGCCCCCTGCTGTTTTCCAAGTATTTACCAGTCAATTTTCTGGTTTGCTTCCGCCATTTTGTATCGACATTCTTTATGTACAAGTAGTTGAATACCTTCCTAGCCCAATGCTCCTCTCCCATTTCTCTTAATCGCTTCTCAAATTTTATCTTGCTGCTACCTTCTCTGCCCTCAAATGATGTCCATCCCATATCACCTCGTACTCCCTGATTTGGTGTATTCCCGTGAGCTCGTAAGGCAAGCCTACCTATTCCACGTTGCTTAATTTCTAATCTTGCTTGAACTTCTGATCTCATGCACAAGACCGCATTGCTGAACGTCAGACCAGGAACCATGACCCCTTTCCATATTCCTCTCACAACATCATATCTATTGTAATTCCACAGTGCCCTGTTTTTCATTGCCGCTGCATTCCTGTTACCTTTAGTCGACATGTATATTTCTTGTAACCCTTAGGTACTTGGCCCCATTGCTTATCCATATGCCCAGATATTTCTATTTATCTGTTATCTCTAGCGTGACCTCCTGTATTCTAAGCTCACTACCTTCAATGTCATTAAAAATCAAGACTGCTGATTTTTCCTTACTGAATCTGAAATCTAACCTATCTCCCTCATTACTGCAGATGTCCACCAATCTCTGCAAATCTTCCTTTTGTTCGGCCATTAGCACTATATCATCTGCATACATCAATGCTGGTAGTGCCTGTTCAATGAGTTTTCCTTGTTTGACGAAAGAGAGGTTGAAGCCCAGTCCACTTCCCTTTAATTTGGCCTCTAATCCTTGTAGGTACATCATGAATAATAACGGTGACAGCGGACACCCCTGCCTAAGCCCCCGTTTTACCTCTGCCGACTTCGATACCTGTTTTTCCCACTTTATAACTACCTTGTTACCTTTATAGATACCCTTTAAAAGATTAGTGACTACATGTTCCACGCCTAGTGTGTCCAGTATTCCCCACAATTCCTCTTGAACCACGCTATCGTACGCTCCCTTGATATCCAAAAATGCTAGCCACAGGGGCCTGTGTTCCTTTTCTGCTATTTCGATGCACTGCGTCAGTGAGAACAGATTGTCTTCCAACCTCCTGTGTTTCCGAAACCCATTCTGCAGTTTTCCCAACACCCCCTCATCCTCTATCCATGCCTGCAGTCTTCCCTTTATAATCAGCATCGCCAGCCTGTAGACCACTGATGTCACTGTTATAGCATAATAGCTGTTTATGTCAGCTTTGTCCCCCTTTCCTTTATACATCATGCTCATCCTGCTAAGTTTCCATCCATCGGGAACTTCTTCATCGATTATTATTTTTCTCACTGCCTCTCTCAAAGCCTGCTTAGACTTCGGACCTAATGTCTTTATCAGCATAATTGGAATGCCACCTGGGCCTGTTGATGTACTAATAGGAACCCTTTTCTCAGCCCTTTCCCCCTCTTGTTGTGAAAATGGAGCCATTGCGCTACTTGATTCATCCTTGTCTATTATGGTGCATAAAGCACTTCTTTGTTGAAATTTTTTTGTCACCCTTGTTGTTATATATTCAGCAGATTCGTCCGCTTCTAGCCTAGAACCTTGAGCTGTAGTTATAAACCTCTGCTATAGGCTTGACTCATTTCTTAGGGAGTTTGGATGGTTCCAAATTTTCGCAGCTGCCTTTCTATCTTTTTTATGTACTTCTGCCAGCCACTGAGCTCCCTTTTTTCTAAACTTTTCATTGATCAGAATGGATGCATCCCTTCTACAGCTTAGAAAGATTTCCCATTATCTTTCAACATCATCTGTCGGTTCACCCCGCAGCTTAGCATGTCTGTGTTCCCTAGAGGCTTCCTGACGTTTTGCTATGGCTCTCTCTTAACTTCCTCATCACACCAACGTTTGGGTTTGTGTCTTCTTTTCCGGAGTGACTTGCCCCGCCCGGTGGTCTAGTGGCTAAGGTACTCGGCTGCTGACCCGCAGGTCGCGGGTTCGATTCCCGGCCGCGGCGGCTGCATTTCCGATGGAGGCGGAAATGTTGTAGGCCCGTGTGCTCAGATTTGGGTGCACGTTAAAGAACCCCAGGTGGTCGAAATTTCCGGAGCCCTCCACTACGGCGTCTCTCATAATCATATGGTGGTTTTGGGACGTTAAACCCCACATATCAATCAATCAATCCGGAGTGACTTGTCACGTGCCTTAGCAAGCTCTAGCTCCAACAGTCTAAGCAGATTGGTGTATGTCCATACTGTTTTATTATCTTCAGTGATTACTTTCTCAATTTGTTTAGTGGCTATTTCAATTTGCCTTTCTGAATAAAAATTTTCCTGTAGTTGCTCATCTTCTCTCCTTCCCATTTTCACTGCTCTTCCAAAACTTAGCTTGATACGTTTGTGATCACTACCCAGACTTCTGGAGCCACCTTCATCGATGTGCATTCCCCTGAGCTTATCCTACATCCTATGTGACATCAGTTCGTAATCTATTGTCGACTGCAGCCTTCCTCCCATGTTATTTACCTTTCACACTTCTCGGTACTGTTGCAAATGATCAAATCAAGCATTTCACACATATCCATGATCCTGAATGTCATTTGATATACACTCTACCATTGCCTGGTTTTCCTCTCTGGCCTTTGCTCCCGTCCACAAATACACGAAACCAAGCAGTGTCGTTTGCTTTGTCACTTTCCTTTTTAGCCATAAATGTTCCTTGCACTCCTGCTTGACCCTTTGCCAGTCTGTACTTTTATGAATGAATGCCCCAATACCACCCCCTTTCTGCTGCCTTCTGTTCTATTACGATACTCCCACGCGTAGTCCGCATTGTTAGGAGGTTGTTCCATGTCCCTGAGATGTGTTTCTACAAAACCGTATACCATCGCTTTCTCCTCCCTTAGCTGTTCTTCTATTTCTTCCCACTTCAGCCTGTTCCTACCACCCTGCATGTTAATACAGTAAATGCTCGTTAATTCAACACCTGTTAATTCGGAAAATCGGATAATTCGGACGGCTCTATTGGTCCTGGCCAAAGTGCATGTTAATCTATGGGACCAAACCTTCGTTATTTCGTCGGAATTCGGCTCCACACCGCTTAATTCGGACAAATGCTGACGGCTGCTGCTACACAAAAGTGTGATAAAGCAGCACTGGCACCACTGGAGTGAAACCGAAACCTGAGTGGCATCGCCATCATCATCAACTAGTGGGGGCACTCGCAGCGTCACCTAACGTCGGCGTCTTCTTTCTTCTCCACTCAGCGCCTCCGACGCCATTTTCCCTTGTGTTGTCATGTCGGAATCATCTCTTCTTGCGGAGTTCTCTTTTTCTTCCATTGTGACCGCATTTGCATGCCGCCACCATCGTGCGCTACAGTGATGGCAACGCCGAAAAAGCGGCATAACTACATCGCGATTGATCATGGTGTCGCCACGAGTGGTCTCCTGACCGATCAAGAGATTATTAATGATGTCACGGGCGCCCATGAAGACCACGATTCCGGCGAAGATTCATGCGAGGAGATACAGCCCCCACCTCATCGCACCTCACGGGAAGTCTCGGAGGCGCTGTTAATATTAGAGGACGCTTGCCTGAACACTCCCGACAGCTTGCATGCTGTTGGCCATTTGGAACAGTTGAGAAAAATTATGATGTCAGCCGGAATCTGCGCGAAAACGTAGATGACAATTACAAAATACTTCAACAAATAAAGGTATGCTTCTGCAGCTTGATTTTAAATGTTGGTTTCCCTGTTCATTCGTTAATTCGGCATTCGGTTATTTCGGACAGTTTTACCGGTCCCGTGAAATCCGAATTAACGAGCTTTTACTGTATACTTTATGTCTGAATTGGCTCGGCGCTCATGGCTACGTCTATCTCTGCCCCGGGCTCTACCTATCTTAGATACTGGTGCCACTTTGGAATCGTATCTGTCCATACCACCTGTCAAAGAGTCTCCCTCGTTGTTTTCCTCGTTACTAGCTATCCTGCACCCCGAGGGGCCCGCTTGCACCCCAAAAAGGTTACTGCGCGTCCTGCAAGTCACCAACCCACCTCATGATCTAGCCGCCCATCGAAGTGAATTCTGTCTCGTTGAAAACCACCCCACCTATGCACTTCTCTGTTTATTTCCACTACCTCAAAGCCTTTCTCTCAACTCATCCGCCATATCTCTTGGTTTTCGTTGACAACCGCTCTTTGTTGCTATCACGCACCAGTACCTTCGGTATCGTGCATATCGCTACCTGTACCTGAGGAGAAGTGGCGCGCATGTCATCGACGCCTTTCGCCAGTGTAGTTGCTAGTCCTGCTGTATCCTCATTTAAGACCGTTGAAACCACCTGAAATTATCACGAGGTTTCGTCTATCAGTTGTAGTTTTGAGTTTTGCGCTCGCTTGCCTCATGACTGCTTCTAGCTTGCGTTCTGGGAACGCCCCTACTGTAACCCTCTTGTCACCTCTTACGCTCTCTTTGATGGCTACTGTGCACCGATTTAAATTCGAGTACCCGGCGATTATCACATGCTGTGACCTTTCAGCTGGAGCGTCCTGCACCTGGGGGTTACTTGCACTTGTGACGCCGGCTGCTTTGTCCCCTCCCATCCCCACCACTACTTCGCTGAAGCTGGGCCTTGCGACAATTGAACCGGCTGAACCTGTTTTTTCCAAACTTGCTTGCGCTTTCTTCTCCGCCGTTCTGGTTGGCGGTTCCCTACTGTTCTCTCCGTAGGCCGCTGCTCTGTTCACCTTGGCTAGTGCTTCCTCGGCGGACTTCAGCCTTTCCCCCATAGCCCTCGTTTTCTCTTGCTCTGTCGCCAACGCAGTCTCGAGCTCGGTGATTCTCATCAACAGGTCACTCTGGGTAACCATCATTTTCTCCAGTTTATCCTCGACCTCACATTGCCTACACTTCGCGTCAGCCTCTTCTCCTTCGGCTTCTACACTTGGGTCCACTTTCAAACCAACCCCACATCCTGAACATTTTACAGTCTTTTTAACCATGTCTTTCCCACACCAGTTGTCCCTATGACTTGTCTCACTCGATAATTACAAAACTCGAGCCCTGCCCTACGAAAAAGAGAAAGTCTAAGCTCTACTATAAAATTTTGCGTGTTCAATGTGCGTGCAATGTACGGCTGTGTTGGTGAGCGCCATCTCTTGAATTTTTCTGCAACAAGAAGCACTCGGCCGGCTAGGCTTCTGGTGTTGTCCACGCGATGGCGCTTCGCACAAACACGCAAACACGGTGTGCGCTTGCTTTGCTTTCTTTGTTCCTTTGGCGCCGTGCATAGGTGTTCTCTGGTTGATCCCTGCCGTACAGCTCTCGTGTCGTTTTTCACATGTTGTGTATGTGTGCTTGTGCTGCTTCGTACTTGCGTCATGCCGAAGGTGGGACAAAAGCATCGAGTGCTGAAAATAGAGGAGAAATCGGACATAATTTGTGCTATTGAAAGTGGCACGAAAAAATCGGCGCTGGCACGCGAAAAGGACCTGTCGTTAACCACGGTGTGTGGAATTCGGTATTCCAGAGAGAAGTTGCTCCACAGTGCTGCTGCAACTGCGAAAAGGTGCCGGCTACGCGGTTCGGTATTTTCGTATGTAGAGGAGGCGTTGGTAAATGGCTAAAAGCTGCACGGTAAAAAAATCTGCCTATCAGCAGACCCCTTCTCGTAAAGAAGGCCCTGGTTTTTGCCTCGCAGCTCAACCATGACAACTTCGTGTGCAGCAATGGCTGGCTGGCCAGATTTAAGGCGAGGCACGGCATTACCACGAGGACTGTTTCGGGAGAAGGTGCTGCTGCTGACGTGGATGGCGCAGAGCAGTGGCAAAATGGTCAGCTGAAGAACATCTTGGAAGACTACGCACCTGATGACATCTTTAATATGGATGAATCGGCGCTATTCTTTAAGCTGCTACCAGACAAAAAAACGCTCGCGTTCAAAGGCGAGACGTGCACCGGCAGCAAGCATGCAAAAGACAAAATATCAGTGGCGTTTTGCGTAGACATGACTGGAACCGACAAAACTCCGCTTCTCGTGATTGGAAAGTCGGCGAAGCCTAGATGTTTCAAAGGCGCCCGGTTTCCATCAGGGGTCATCTATCGCAGCAACACCAAAGCATGGATGATGGCAAAACTCTTTGAGGAGTACGTGCGCCTCATCGATCGTCGTTTTGCGGCTAAGAACAGAAGAGTTGTTATTATTTTAGACAACGCTTCGGCGCACGTCGCTCTGGACAACCTGACGGCTGTAAATTTGGCGTTTCTGCCACCAAACACAACAGTGATATCCCACCCCTTGGACCAAAGCATCACTCGAGCTGTAAAAAAGCTCTACAAGAAGAATCTGCTGCGCAGATTTCTTCTCGCCATTGAGTGTGGCAAATTATTCTCCATCGACCTGTTTGGCGTGATTCACCTGCTCGAATACTCGTGGCGGCAGGTTGAAGCAACGACAGTTCAAAATTGCTTCAAGCGTGCTGGCTTCAGTGTGTGTGCGGGCAACGTAGATGATGCCAGTGATACCATCGACCAGACTTCGGGCATCGTAGATGAAACTTGCAAAAGAAGTGCTGAAGTGCTGGAGCGGCAGAGCGTTACGGAAGGCATTTTCTTCCCCAACTTCAGAAACGCAAACAGCGATGTGCAGACATCTCCGGACATGTCCGACGAAGCCATTGTTGCCTAGGTTGTAGAAGTCTCGCCAAATAATAGTGATGAGGACGACATGGAAAGCGACAACACTGGTGATCCAGGTCCGACAGTAGCCGAAGCTGTGCATTGCGTCAACGTCATGCGGGTATTTGCCGAGAAGAGGGGGCTGGCGGAAAAGCTGGCTCACAGTATAAGTGAGTTTGAGGCCGCTGTCGTTGCTGCTAGGCCGCCGCGTCGTCAAATGAAGATTACAGACTTTGTCACGCGAAGTTAATAAATTACTGCATGTTTTTTTGTTCTTTCATCGCACTTCCTGAAGGTTTCTTTTTTTGACAGGTAAGTGAGCGACCTGACGCTGTTTGGGTTAAGCAGTACTACCGTTTAGTACGTACTTTTTCCGAGCTCTGGTCTACTACGGTTTAATGAGGTTTCACTGTAATTGTGAAGAAAGAAAAGTGGATGAAAAGATATTGTGCCACTGCAACACTTGATTGATATGTAGGGTTTAACGTCCCAAAACCACCATATGATTATGAGAGACGCCGTAGTGGAGGGCTCCAGAAATTTCGACCACCTGGGGTTCTTTAAAAGGGGACGCGGCCTTTGAAAACCGAAAAATCGCGAAAAAGTCGATTTTTGGCAAACCACATATTCGGGCAGTATGTGTCATAAACTACCTTTTCTGTAAATTTCAACGTCTAATTCGTCGCGAAACCATTTAAAATAAAGTTTAGAACATGCCGCGGCGGCCCTCGACCGGCACGCGAGCGCTCAAAATATCCCAACTTGGCGTGATCGCAGTTTCTCGACCGCTCGACGGAGCGCCGCCATTTTGGTGTTGTTTTGTTTGTGAATTCTTGCTCTTTCTTTCCCCGCCACCTGCGTCGCCGGCGGCAGCGCAGGAGAGGAGCAAGCTGCTCATGATTGGAGGGCTCGCGAGCGCTTTCAAGTTTCCCGCGGCTGAGGCGCGCAGCTGAGATTGGGCGAAGCGCTCTTGCGCATAATGCGGCCGATGCGGCCGCTCGTCTGCTGCTCCTCCGTCCGGCGTCTTTGTGTTCCGCTCGCTTTCGTGTATCGTTGCAGCCGTTCGCATACTCTCCACATTTCAACTGTCTTCGAAACGATTTTCAACCGTCTTTACGAGACGATTTTCAACCGTCTATACGAGATTGTTGTTGTGTTCGCTCACGATGCGCCCAACGAAAAAGAAGACGCTACAATCGTTCGGTGCAAGGAAGCGAGCTATGAAGCTTGTCCGCGCGGCGAGGCTCTCCGCTCGCACGTGCGCCAACGGTGATCGCGCCGACGGTACCTGTGGGGCAGCTTCTGCTTCATCTACGCTAGAGAGTGGTCGCATCGACGCGCCTAGCAACGGGACTCCTGCTCCGCCGGTGCAAGAATTTGTCGTTACAAGTGCGTCTGGTGTCTCGTGCTCATCGACAGTGGCTTCCGCATCTCTTTCGTCGGCCTCGAGTGCGATCGCGTCGTCAACTGTGCATTTGCGAACAAGTTTCCTGACGTGCGAGGAGAAAGAGGCGGCGGATCAACAGCGCGCTGCTGTGCAAAGAGAACTTGGCGCTATGCCAGCGACGGAGCGGAAATTTCAGGCAATGGAGTGCGATCATGAAGCTGCCACCGCTACAAGTGAAGGCGAAAAATTTTTCCTTGTGCAAATGGATGCCCTAGACGACCTGCTATCTCGGACCCCGTGCCACCGGTGCACGGCGATTGGGATGAAGGTACGAGGAGGCACCCAACTTGGACTTGCTGCAAAGCTTGAGCTAGTATGCTTGCATTGTGGAGTAGTTTCAAGCTCATGGAGTTCATCTCGTCAGGAGGACACAAAGGCCTTTGATGTGAATGTAAGAGCCATTATGGCAACAACACAAATAGGCAAGGGACAAACAGCTCTCAACAACTTTTGGGCAGCGATGAACGTGTCCCATCGTGGCCTCCATCACAAGACCTTTCAGAAGCACCTGAAGAAATTCAGGGAACCGCAGACACAATGCATAGAAAATTTCTATGCAGAATCTGCTTCTGCTGTAAAAGCCACTTACAAAGAAATGGATCAATATTTCACCAGGGATATAACAGTTTGTTATGATGGAACATGGAAGAAGCGTGGGCACACATCCCATATTGGAGTCGGGGCAATTATCGAATACCATACGGGCCTTATCTTGGACGCCATTGTTCTGTCTAATCAGTGCCTTGGTTGCCAAGTAGAGCCAAAGCCTGGAGACGCAGACTATGCATGTGCTGGCTGGAGAATCATGTGTGCCAGAAAAACACCGACTCTAAATCAGGGAGAATGGAGGTTGAGGCAGCTATTATCCTCTTTTCACGCTCACTGTCGAAGCACAACCTCCGTTACACAACGCTCGTGTCTGATGGAGATAGTGTTACCTTCTCTGTCCTTGTACAAGAAAAGGTTTATGGACTGGTCCCCATTTCAAAAGAGGAATGCCTGAACCACGTTCAGAAGAGGACGGGGACTGCACTTCGCAACCTTGTGCAGAAAAGGGACAATGCTTTGGGAGGGAAGGGCAGGCTGACAAAAGCCCTCATCGACAAGTTGACAGATTATTATGGCTGGGCCCTACGGAACAATTCCGATGATGTGGCTGCAATGCGGCGGGCAGTGATGGCATCGTACCACCATGTGACGTCGATGGATGAGGAGCCGCACCACGACTTGTGCCCAGAGGGTGCAGACTCCTGGTGTCGTCACAATGCCAGCAAGATTACCGGTGTTCCACCTCTGAAGCATTCGTACAAGCTGCCACGCTATGTTGCAGATGCACTTCTACCCATTTATGAGAGGCTCTCACAGGCTTCTCTTCTGCAACGCTGCCTGGGAGCAAAGACGCAGAATGCATCAGAGTCCTTTCACTCTGTGCTGTGGTCCCTCATGCCCAAAGAGCAGCATGCGTCACTGATTGCTGTGGAGACAGCACTGCATGATGCAGTGCTAAGATACAATGCTGGCTGCTACAGGGCCACCCAAGAGCTAGCTTCATCAGTGGGGCTAACACCTGGCCACCTGGCCATTCAACGGGCAGCCGAGAAAGATTATCTGCGCTTGAAAAAGGCTAAGAAGCGATCCCTAGAGAAGATGGAAAGGCGGCAAAGAAAGAGAGTGCCAAAGGACACCTCCAGTTACGCTGCAGGTTCATTTTAGAACTGCCTATGTGCTCAAAACTTTCAAACGTCGTTTTCTCAAAATGACTTTTTTGGCTAGTGAGGCTGCTTATTCCAGCCATATCTCTGGAACCACTCATTGGATTTCCATAAGTCTATTTTTATTATGTACATGAATAAATTTCTGAGGGGGTGCAAGCCCATTTTTTCAATATATTGTGTGTGTTATTTATTATATTTAATCAAAATTTGATTGATAATATCCTAATCACGAACACAAAGTTTGATGGTCTGCTAAAACTTTTCAGCAAGGAAATTAAAAAAAAGGGCGCTGTTACCCCCTGGAGTATCAATCTGGGAATCATCATAGTTAATTTCACAGTTCCAGCACCTTTTGAAAGTTCTCCAGGCCTGGAATAAGAGAACCATGTGCACTACCCTGATATTCTGCTGTAACTTGAAAACCAGTGAACATAACTTGATGAAATTTTGTAGTTCTTCTAATGCTTTTGCTATAAGTCTATCCTGAAAATTTCATTAAGATATCTCAATAAACAAAAAAGTTGGTATCCGATGGTAGCCTCCCCCCTTAACGTGCACACAAATCTGAGCACACAGGCCTACAACATTTCCGCCTCCATCGGAAATGCAGCCGCCACAGCCGGGATCCGAACCCGCGACCTGGGGGTCAGCAGCCGAGTACCTTAGCCACTAGACCACCGCGGTGGGGCGTCACTGCAACACACATTGTGCATATTGCGGTGAAGCGATTATATGACACACTTTTTTTCTTTGGAGAGCCATGTTGATAGCTGTTTCAGACTGCTGGTTTTGCCATTTGGTTTACATTGCAGCAGCATTTTCTGTTTGTGCAATAACAAAAATATGCGTCCAAGGTTAGATTGTACTGATCTGAGTGACCCCCAAAATTAATTTCTTTTTCTGGACGAAATAAGTGTTGGACAAAAAACATAATGCATGATTTTTGCAATCTATGATTGGTGATCAACACTTTAAGCTTGTTGTATTCTGCATAATTTGCTATATGCATGTTGATTACATTTGTGTTTGAGAGCACTTTGCCCAATCTGTGCATGCAGTAGCTTGATCTAGGTGCTTTAGAGCATCAACTTATATGCAATGCCGGTTATCCCGCACATTTTCCTGATTACATTGTAATAGCATCTATCTCATGGGAGGGAGCCAAAAATTCTTGATTTGTGCAAATATTCGAACGCTTTAAAATTTAAATGAATATCACAGTATTCATATTCGCTTTGACTTGAATTAACATTATTGGAAATTTCAAAGTATTCGTCCACGCGTATCACCCCACGCCTCAAAAATGTTTCACTGCAGTGGAGGAGTGCTATGCTGTGAGTACACCAAGCCAGAAGAAATTTGTACTGCCACGAAGCCCCATTGCAAAATAAATGAACGTAATGCTCTCACATTGATTCATCATTTTTTATTGCAATAGCAATTATGTGAACACTTTTGGCTGGATTTCGCCGCCGGTGTGGATGACATGCACCATTTATGTATACGTATCTATATATATGAAAACGCAAGAAAGAAAAAAAGTCCAGAAAAAAAAAAAAGACTCTAGTGTGTGAAATTGAACGGGGGACCTTCGCGTCATGAATGTGAAGCGTTAACCACTGAGCTACCGAGGGATACCTCCTTGAACATTCAAGCGGCAAGCTATCTATACCACTTACTGCTGCTGGCGGGCATCTCGGGAGAGGGGGGGGCTATCGTGTTTCCAGCATTATCAGCAAGATGGCGCAATGCTCACACGGCGGCGGCTCTCATCTCTCACGTGTACTTTGGCCCGCGGAGAGGAAGTGATTGGACGATCTCTCACTCGCCCTTATCTCCCAATGGGGAGGATTATACGTCTTGGCTGGTGCTCAGCTTGCACTGGAACGATTCTGTTGTAGTTATGGGGTGGACAAAGGACACTGCAATCATTGCACAGCATCCGTTTGCAAAAATGGCGTGCTTTTCAGACACAGCGAAGTAACAACTGAGACGCCTATTCGCAGGCATCTGTACTTGTGGGTACGTTTTGTGTCCTTTGTGCCTGAGAAATGCGGGGCTCGTATCGATCTGCTTGCCATTCTACGCATGACCTTCCAATTTGTTACTATCGCGTTCATTGCTTCTCCTTTACGGCAAAGGTGTGACTTTTTTTAAGTTCAAAAGCTTGTTACACTAGCTTATATGCTCTATTGTCAGTGAATTGCATTCTAGCGAAAGTCAAATCTTGCAGCTGTTCTAACTTGCTGGACCTGCTTTGTACCAAATATTAGAATGACATTTGCACACGCCTGGTCTCAACTGAAAAAAAAAAAAATGTTATCAATGTTAGTTAAGTTGGTACACAAATATGCAAGTTTTTAAAGATAATATGATATATACTATTTGATTCAAATATGAAGTTATTTGAGGTAATCACTATTTGATTGGAATTCGCTTTCAACCTAAAATTTAGCATTTGCACAAGCTTAGAAAATACCACTGAAGGGTATGAAACATGTACGGGGTGCCAAGCGAGCATTCTTTTTCCGGTGTTGCATTAGACCAGCGCGATTGTGTTATGACAGACTGCTACTGCCAAGTGAAAAACCACTGTTCTTGTGTGGTGCAGGATCAAAGTGTGGGACATGAGCTCCATGGAGTGCTCCAAGACATATGTGACAGGTGAGCGCAACAATGTTTCATGCGAAGGGCACGACGGTGCTGTGTTCATTGGGCCATGCTAGGAATCGTATGGTGCAAAAAAAAAGAACAATAGTGGTTGGGCCGTGCACAGTAAAACCTCTTTAATTTGAAGTCAGTTTTGCCGCCAAAAATCTTTCAATCAAGTGGGTTTTTGTATTAACAGAACATACAAAAAGTGGGATGCAAGGAACTTGCAATTATTCAAAGTAATCAGGGTGGATTATTTCCTGTGCCAGCTAGTTTGCGGCTCCAAAGATTATGTTTTTCTGCAGTACCTCGTCTTAATCTCGCTGCAAACACGGAGAAATGGTGGGCTTCGCTGCTGCCACCAAAATGAAAAGGAAAAAAAAACGCAGATGTGATCAACTTTTAAATGCTTGCCTCTGTAAAACAAGACATGCTTCACTGTAATACAGTAATGACAAGCGGGCAGCATGTTTTCTGATTTTTGCTGTGTCAGCATGTCATGACGTGACGATTCGCCAATTCATTATGGTAAAATAAAGTATTTAATAAAGGCCAGTGTGATGATATTCGCAATATGTTTTGGCTGAAAAGCATGACCATTGAAGCTTTCGAGCTTAGTTTTTGAAGTAGGCATTGCAAGCAAGAACTCTGCCAGCAGCGAAAGTGCACAAATTGCTGGAGCAACCGGCATTGGAAGGTTCGCATACATTGCGAGTTCTGCCAAACTGTTCTTAATAAATTTTTTTACAATCCCAGAAAGAATGGGTAAGTCATAACGCTCTGGCGTAGCACGAAACTTGCGATAAGCCTCCCGCGTGTCACTGCTGTGTTGCAGTGAAGCATATCGTTTCTCGCAAGTCCTGTTTTAATTAATCTCGAAACATATTTTTTAGCGTGAAGTTGCGAGTCTGGAGTGGATCAGCTGTCACTCATTAGTATGTCTACGTTGTTCTCCTATGTGGCTCTTATGAGCAGTTGTTTACGCTTAGTTGAGGCGAAATTGGGATCCGGAACACCCAAAGTTTTCTAATTAATTGGACTGGTGCTGGACGTCACTTTAAATTATCCGCTACGACTTGCATTGTAAGATATGGGACTGCGGAACTACTTGAAATTAAGCAGAGATATCGAAATAACCGAGTTTGAATTAGTGACATTTTACTGTATTAGTGAACGTTTGTCACCTTCACCTGCAATGCCTTGGCTGCCATTGTTACAACCACGCCCGGTCACGGAAGCAACCGGCCGGCCGTCTCACATCTGTGCGCAAAGCTTGGCCACACAGTGTTGCCGCCACGTTTGTGCGAGCTGGTGTGGATGGATCACACTGCATTTCATGTATAATTCAGCTAAAGCGAAGCTAATTGTTTATCTTGCAAAGCACCGTGCAGCTAGCTCATAACATTAATATTTTACAAGGTGCAGGAAAAACAAGCTAGAAAACCACTGGTGCGAACATTGTTGTGTATGGGGAAAACTACATTGGGCACCATCTGCCCCAAGCAGACTGGAGCTTCGGGGGAAGGAGACTGCACCACAAATTTTATCAGTTTTTTTTTTATTGTTCTGTTGCTTCCAGCTTCAGCAGAGCCACTCTTACACTCTAGTGCACTTTAGTATAGTCAAACCTAGTTAATACGTAGTTGGCTGGGAAGGACGTTTTGGTATGCACCAAACCGTCAGGGCCAGTTTAGCGGCTACTTACTGGTCTGAAAGGAACACCACGATCCTCAAAAACACGCACACACACGCAGGCACGCAAGCTTTATTTAGAGACAGGCTGCGAAAAAATTCGTGATCTTCACTTGCCGCTGTAATGGCCTTGCCGCGACGACGGCATCTTCGTAGTCAGTGAAGCCGCGAGCCAGGCAGTCCATTAGGCCGCGCTTCTCGGCGAAGGCTCGCATCACAGTTACAGCACGCGCAGCTTCGGATAACGAAGGGCGGTCGTCCGTTTCGACATCGCTTTCCTCCTCACTTTCGCTTAAATCAAAACGAGGTGCGACGGCGGCAACAATGTCGCTGTCATTAAAGTCTGGAGATGTAACGAGGTCTCCGTCCACATCTCGAAAGTGCCCAAGTTCAACTTTTTAACTTTTTCTCCTTGCCGCTCGAGCACCTCAATAAGGAGGCTCTGGCATTCTGAATTGTGCTCGTGTGAAACAGTTCCGTATCGTTGCTGGCTGTACCTGCATTCATTAGTGCAAAAGTAGGTGTATAGCACCCACGAGGTCTATCCTGTATGTTTTGTGGTGATCCATGGTGATCAACATCCTCCGTGACAGATTTTTGCGGTAGATCTGCTTGACCGAGCAGATGATGCCCTGATTGAGGGGCTGGGCGTGCGCTGTCGTGTTGGGCGGCAAAAACAACAGCTTAATAGCCGATAGGTTGGTTACCCACATCGACGTGCGCCGATGCAGGGTCGAATACTATCAGTATACTCCTTTTCTTGGCAGCAAAACGGGGGTCTAGCTGGCGCGCGTTCTCCTTGAACAGCTGGGCTGTCATCCATGCTTTGCCTGTAAACAACGCCGGATGGCAGCCGAGCTCCTTTGAAGCACCGCGGGTTTCCATACCTGCTAATCACCACCAGTGGCAGCTTATCGCTACCGGTCATATTTACGCCAAAAGCGACAGATATGCGATTTCTGGCATGTTTCTTGCTGGTGCACTTGTCGTTCTGAAATGCTAGTGTCCTGTTTGGAAGCAGGCAATATAAGAGTGCCGACTCGTCGAAATAAAAAATTTCAGCATCCTAGGCTGTCAAGGCTTCCTGCAAATCAGTTTCCTGCCATTCAACAGCGTCTTCTTTGTCTGCTGCAGTAGCCTCACCACAAACAGCCTTCCCCACTGTGCCGTAGTGGGCTTTAAACTGTGACAAAAATTCATTGCTGCAGGCAAAACCAGAGCAGTTCAGCTGATCTGCGAAAGTTTGTGCTTTTTCGGTCAAAAGGAGTCCGCTAACTGGCAGGTTCATGCTCCACGCCTTTTTCATCAGCAGGGCCTTTTCCACTTTGGGATAAGCAGTCTCTAATGGAGCACCTCTTCAAATTGCTGCCTGTGCCACCCGTCAACTTTTCGTGAGCGTTCCGAATTTCACACACATTCGTAAGCAGCAAGTTATTTTCGCGGGCTACTGCAGATTCTTTGGCCCCGTTTTTAATGGTGTGAATGATCTTAAGTTTTTTTTTTTTTTTTACACTGAAGAAGTGGTATTTTGGCATAATGTGAAGTTTAATGTGCAAATTAAATTGCACTCCTCGTGCACAACACAACAAGAATTAAAAAAAAAAAGTACAACATGTCACACAAGAAGAACGTAGGTAATGCAACCGCCACCATGATCAACACTGTGGAAAAGTGAGGACAAAAGACTGAATAAGGAAATGTCAGAGAGGACAACGTGCTCAGCGCTGCTGAGTCATTTTGAATATGTACTTGGCTTGAATTGGAAAGCGACAGTAAATTCGCACCCTCTACCGGGAGCAGCAACCGAGAATTCCTGAGTTACCAAAAGTCGATCACAAAGGCCATGCTTTTGCACAATGCGATCAGCAACAGCCGTACACGCAGAAAATACATCAACGTGGCCATGTTTTGACCTCGCTATCGCTGGCTCTTGTAGTTTGATCGCTGGCTGCTGTAGTTTGTCACAGCTAGTGTATTGAACGACTGCGCGCACGAAATTTTGCCGATTTTAGGCCTGTGTATGGATAACAACAACATAAATACTCCGTGCTAACCGTATGAAACTCCACAAGCAACTATAGCTTAAGGGGAGACGCGGGTTTTAAGGGGAGACGCGGGAAAAGTCGCGGTTTTCCGGAAAATTTTCGCTTTTTTTTTCCGGCTGTATTGGCATCCTTGGACTATAATCTATTACTTCTGAAAATATCAAGCTGAAGTTCGCACGAGAAATTATCAAAAAATGCTTCCAAGTGGGCAGCGGTGACGCGAAAAATGCGCGAAAGTCGCGAAAAACGGCGAAGTTCGCGTCGTCCTGTCGCGAAAACGACGCGTTGGCCGCCATTTGCAATCGTGCACGCACGCTGCGAGAGCCGTATCCTTCATAATCCACTAGTAGCCAGTCTCGTGCCTTCATGCAGAATAAACAAAAAACTAGAAAAACAACGCGTACGTCACGCGTTTTGAATATCGCGGCACACAGCGCGAGGCCGCCATTGGACGGCGGTGCGCTCCACGCTCCTCCCCCTCCTATCTCTCCGGCAAAAGAGCGAAGCCTCGGACGTCGCGATCGAGTTTTTCTGCGTTTCTCTGCATTTTTGCGTCATGGCAAGCCCGAATAAGTGCAGTTCAGATAATCGAAAGTTCAGAACTCGCCACAAGTATCGAGGGAAACGGCGTCGGGCGCTTCGCAAAGCGACAGCGAACGACGATATCGCCCCCGACCAACGCCCCGACGCTCCGACTTTGGATAGGCCTAAAACCGTCACCCAACCCTGCTTGTGGTTGTGAAATAGCCGCTGCCGTGGAATTCGTCAGTGCATCCCAAAGGAAGATTGGATTCTTCGAGAGTGAACGTAGACCGGTAGATGCTGCTACTGCGAACATGCTGCTTTGCGAAATCGATGCGCTGACGGCACTTGTGGCGAGTGCGGAATGCCCAACCTGCCGCGAACGGAAGCTCGGCGTGCGAGAGGCAGCTGGAAAGCGCAAAGGACTTTCGGCATTCCTTGAACTGTGCTGTCAAAATTCTGATTGCCCTGAATCTGCACTTTCGTTCACGCACACGTCGAGACGTACTGCTTCGGCCGGGGACCAAGGAACGAGCGCTCGTTTTGACAGCGGCAGCTCGCGTGACAGCTTTGCTGTAAACGTGAAGGCAGTTCTGGCAGCACGCGCTATAGGCGCAGGCCACGACCAACTTTCACGATTTTGTGCGATTCTCGGTCTTCCGAGCCCGATGCATCACAAGACATTCAATGGCATTTGCAAGAAGCTCCATGGTGCGGCGATGACGGCAGTGAGCAAAAACTTGCACCAGGCACGAAACATCACGAAGGACGCAGTCGGCGGCAGAGATGTGCCAGTCATGTTTGATGGCACCTGGCAGAAAAGAGGTCATAAAAGCCACAATGGAGTGGGCACAGTCGTGTCCCTGGACACGGGGCTCTGCCTCGATTTTGAAGTTCTTTCGAACTACTGCCATGCTTGCAGTATACACAGGGACCTTGGGGAGGATGAAGAGATATGGCGAGCTTTTCATCTTCCAGTTTGCCAAAAAAACACTGACTGCTCATCCAATGCAATGGAACCTGCGGCAGCTGTCAATATATGGCAGAGGACCTTGTCTTATGAAACTCCACTGCGATTCACCAGCTTCCTAAGTGATGGTGACAGCAAGGCCTACACTGCAGTCTGCGAGGCAAATGTATACTGTGACACCCCCATTGACAAAGAAGAGTGCACGAACCACGTTGCAAAGCGCTTGGGAACTGCCCTACGGAAATTGGCAACGCCACTGCCACGAGGCGAAAAACTGAAAGATGCGACAATAATAAAACTACAAACATATTACAAGATCGCCATCACGAGCAACAAGGACAGTGTCCGAAATATGTACACTGCCACATGGGCATCGTATTTTCATTGCTGCTCCAGTGATGGTGCCAGTAGCCACAACTTTTGCCCCGCGGGACCAAATTCGTGGTGCAAGCACAAGCGTGCGGAAGCACTGGGGAAGCCTGCACCACGCCACACCCCACTGTTGACGAAGGCTCAAGGATTGGCAATTATGCCTATCTACAAGCGCCTTACAGCGGAGAAACTCCTTATTCGGTGCCTTCATGGCAAGACATGGTGCCAGTAGCCACAACTTTTGCCCCGCGGGACCAAATTCGTGGTGCAAGCACAAGCGTGCGGAAGCACTGGGGAAGCCTGCACCACGCCACACCCCACTGTTGACGAAGGCTCAAGGATTGGCAATTATGCCTATCTACAAGCGCCTTACAGCGGAGAAACTCCTTATTCGGTGCCTTCATGGCAAGACACAGAATGCAGCCGAATCGCTGAACAGCAAGATATGGCTGCTATGTCCAAAAACAAAGTTCGCCTCCAGAACAACTGTGGAGACAGCCACCGCTCTTGCTGTACTCTGGTACAACGAAGGCCACAGGGGCTTTGAAGAAGTGCTCGAAGGCATTGGAATTCTCCCCTCACAAGATCTGGCCACACATGGTGACCACTGTGACGTAATTGAAGTTTTTGCGCACACACACAAGGACACAGAAGAAGGGAACACAAGGACCAGCGCAGACTAACAACTGATTTTTATTCAGTAAGAAAACAGAATATATACGCTTACTTGCACCCCATGATCACCGCGCATGAGCAAAAACGGCATCGTACAATCTTAAAAACCAAATATCACATGTTGTTCAGCAATTCAATTTCTTTTTCACTAAGCGATATCGACGGATGGCTGACGCACATATCTTTAAGTCTAGAGATGTGCCACGCTTCTACTATTTCTCTTGTTGTCTGATTTGGGTGTACATACACCACCTCAGTTTGATCAAACAACGGCTTACATGCACTAAAAGAACAACGCGCACAGTGCAGTGCTAAATGTGTTTCCGGCCTCCCTTTCAAGTTGGTCATGTGCTCCTTCAATCTCACATTTAAGCATCGGCCAGTCTGACCGACATAAAAGTTCCCACAACTGAAGGGGGTCTTATAAACTACCTTTCTTTTGCACTCAACCACCTGATGACCTGCACGCTTGGAACAATTGCCTCCGATATCCCTCGTCCTTTCCTCGTACAGATTATTTACAGCCGGACACACGCCCCCTAGTTTGTTCTTTGCCGAGAATACAACTTTGACACCATATTTAGCTGCCACCTTCTTAAGTTTATGGGAGAAACCATGCTCGTAGGGAATTACCGAAATTTTCTTTGTATCTTGGCTTCTTTCCTCTTTCTCCCCGGATTTCATTTTCTTCATTAATCTTTCGCTTGCAGTTAGAAGAAACGAGTTAGGGTATCCTGCCTTTTCCAGCTTTACCTTCTGTTCAAGGAAAGATTCTTTTAACTTGTGCTTACATGTTTTTGTAAGAGCTGAATTGAAACACCCCATTGCTATACCGTTTTTTACTATCCTTGAATGGGAGGAAGCGTACTGCAACAGGGGCTTCTCTGTTCTAGGCGAATACTTCCAACACACATGGTTCTTTTCAAAAACAAGCTTCATATCTAGGAACTGCAAACAGTTTTCGGTGGGTTGTTCAGATGTAAAAACTAGGCCTTTGCCTCTCCGTCTGAAAGTCTCCATTACACTTGTGGTGACAGCATCCCAGTCTGTGTCTACACCCAAAATCAAATAATCATCAACATATCTGAATATTTTTAAGGACTTGCCACCCAAATCAGAATCAACCAGTCTGTCAACTTTGCTCAAAAAAATTGTACTCAGTACAGGGGCTACCTTGGATCCAATACACACTCCATTCTTTTGACGGAACAGTCTATCTTGAAATAGTACAACCGTGCTGTCCAAGTACATGCAAAGTAATTCAAGAAACGTTTCTAGTGACATTCCACTGCGATTACGGAAGGCCACTTCATCATTGTCCCGTTCAATGCACTCTTTCACAGAATCTAGCAGAGCATCCTGCGGCAAAGAGTAGTATAAATCTTGAATATCAACACTAAAACCCTTGTAGCTGCCTTCTTTAACTCCCGATAAATACGATATCACCTCCTCAGAATTCTTGACGACAAACGGGTCCTTAGGAGACAAGGACGCTAGTAATTTTTGAAGAAACCCAGATACAATGAATTGCCACGAATTGTGTTCCGATACTATTGCTCTGAACGGAACCCCTAGTTTATGCGTCTTTGCCGCAAAGAACACTTCCAAAGTATGACCCTTTTCCTTTTTTACTAGCGACGACAAACTATCCAACTTATACTTCTTCAGCAACCCCACAGCACGTTTCTTGAGTTCCTGCGGTTTTATTTTTACTTCCTCGAAACATTTGTGCATAACATCCGAAGCCTTACTAGAATACATGTTATCCGGTAAAACAACAAGGTGACTTTCCTTGTCTGACTTCACTACCCTCAATTCCTTAGAATACAGATAGCGAGCAAGCTGTCCTACAATAGGACGTTGTCTTCGGTTGATCCTTACATTCGCAACTACTTCTACACATTCTCTAATGCAAGAATCCTTTTCTTCCTCACTCACATTCCTTGAAATGTCCCGCACCAAAGCCAGTCTGTCAGGTATCCGTAGCGATGGTTCCACGCAGAACTTGGGTCCTAACTTGAGCACATCCCTCTGTTCTTCTTCCACAGGTGCGTCTCCCAGAACGAGTACCTTTCCTGGTTCCGCCTCTTGCTTCTGCTTCTTAGGTAAACACGCCCAAACCTGATGCCAAAGTACTTCTGTTAAGTTCATAGCACTATCGTACCACATGCTATGCGATTTCCAGTCAATCTTGCCCTCAGCCGACTCAGAACACGCTGCACGAAGACAGTCCTTCAGGAAACGGCATTGTCTCCAGCACTCTGACCTGAGGATCTTGCAGACCCTCCGGCAATGGCCAACCGACATTGGTAGCCATCCAGTCGCAAACTTTATCGCATCCGGCGAAGTCCTATGTCTTATGTGCCAGCCTAAAATGCGCGTTTTGCACTCGCACACAGCGATCATTGGTACGAGCATCGACGGATTATTTACGTCCAAATGAGGGTACAAAGAAAAAGAGCCCGAAAAACTAGAAATGAACTGCAATAATACGGAAAGACGGGCTAGTTGGTACTGCTGCATAATTGAAGTTTTTGCGCACACACACAAGGACACAGAAGAAGGGAACACAAGGACCAGCGCAGACTAACAACTGATTTTTATTCAGTAAGAAAACAGAATATATACGCTTACTTATACAGAATATATACGCAGAATATATACGCTTACAAAATATATACGCTTATATAAGAAATAATATATATAAATAAATATAAATATAAATATATAAGAAAACAGAATATATACGCTTACGCTTCTAACTGCAAGCGAAAGATTAATGAAGAAAATGAAATCCGGGGAGAAAGAGGAAAGAAGCCAAGATACAAAGAAAATTTCGGTAATTCCCTACGAGCATGGTTTCTCCCATAAACTTAAGAAGGTGGCAGCTAAATATGGTGTCAAAGTTGTATTCTCGGCAAAGAACAAACTAGGGGGCGTGTGTCCGGCTGTAAATAATCTGTACGAGGAAAGGACGAGGGATATCGGAGGCAATTGTTCCAAGCGTGCAGGTCATCAGGTGGTTGAGTGCAAAAGAAAGGTAGTTTATAAGACCCCCTTCAGTTGTGGGAACTTTTATGTCGGTCAGACTGGCCGATGCTTAAATGTGAGATTGAAGGAGCACATGACCAACTTGAAAGGGAGGCCGGAAACACATTTAGCACTGCACTGTGCGCGTTGTTCTTTTAGTGCATGTAAGCCGTTGTTTGATCAAACTGAGGTGGTGTATGTACACCCAAATCAGACAACAAGAGAAATAGTAGAAGCGTGGCACATCTCTAGACTTAAAGATATGTGCGTCAGCCATCCGTCGATATCGCTTAGTGAAAAAGAAATTGAATTGCTGAACAACATGTGATATTTGGTTTTTAAGATTGTACGATGCCGTTTTTGCTCATGCGCGGTGATCATGGGGTGCAAGTAAGCGTATATATTCTGTTTTCTTACTGAATAAAAATCAGTTGTTAGTCTGCGCTGGTCCTTGTGTTCCCTTCTTCTGTGTCCTTGTGTGTGTGCGCAAAAACTTCAATTATGCAGCAGTACCAACTAGCCCGTCTTTCCGTATTATTGCACTGTGACGTCATGCGCATCAGGAAGATGAACCTGAAGCAAACTGCAGAAGCGAGGGCACACCGTCGCAACACAGCGAAGAGAGCTCGTGTTGAGGACACTGACCGCAAGAGCCGTGAAGGACCAAGCTATGGTGCAGGGGACTTCTAGACACTTGCAGTGCATTCAAGGCAAGGTACTTTTCATTGTGCCCCAATTTGATGCAAAAAGAATGATTTCCTAATAAATGCCAACTTTGCGAACTTTCAAACTTGTTTTTCTCATTTTCATTTTTTCTGACAGTTTCACGTTTTCCGGGCAGCCTTTTAGAAACTTATATTCATTGTATAGTAACGAAACTTGACACACATATTCTTCAACACATGCAGAATGCAAATATCTACTCTAAATTGCAATGCCTACCAGCATTAGTTGTGAAACTATTAGCTTATTGTTTCAAGGGAGATTGAAAATAATAAGTCATTCAATACAATTCTTTTTTTCTTGGTTTCAATATTTCTGTGACATATCTATATAGATATTTGCACTTTTCAATCTACCAAGAGTCAAATAAGATCAGACACAGTGGTTTTACTGAAAGTTTAGTACATAAAAGAGTGCCCGCAAAAAATGTAACTTTTTGCTATTGTTTATGACATAACTCAATAATTATAGCAGCTACACAAAAAATGATTGCATATTTGAAATCTGCATGAAAAACTATACTAATAACAAACTTTTCAAGTCTCTATTACTAGAAATAAAAAAAAAAACTTTTTCGAGGAGCGTCTCCCCTTAAGCAGTCAGCCAATACAAGGGGGTCAATAGAGACTTGGCAGGGGATTCCTCGCAACTACGTATAAACAGCAGTGACACATTAAGCGAGTACGTAATAAAGAGGTTTAACTGTAACACGGTGCACATTTGGCATATATTTTCAAAATGCAGCATGTTTAGCCTCTGTGTTCTCCAAGATTGAAAGATTAATTAGGTTACCCACATTGGACATGCATTGACCATTCTCATGAGGTCGGCATACATGAGACTTTGTGGTCTGATAACTCTTTGCGGTCGTGACAAAATTAATAGAGCTAACGAACAATGATGCAAGGAAAAGTGTAGGGAGTGTTATTAGAAGTAATTGCTATGTCAATGGGAAGAAAGAAAAGTGGACGAAAAGATAAATTGTTGCTGGCAGGGACTGAACCCACCACCTTCGAATAATACGTAGCACGCCTGATGCTCTACCACTGAGCTACTGTGGCAGTCATCCCTCCGTCCACTTCAAGGGGTAGGACTTGTAAGACTTGTTGGGAGTCGCACAGAATTGCAGCGTGACAGCGAGGTAGTCGGCTGTTGAGTGAAGGCCAGCCAATTCAACTACGGTGGAGCTGGCGTGAAAGGGAATCGGCACTAGATGGTTGTCCCAGTCGATGCTAGGACGCATGCAGCTGTGGCCGAGTGGGGGCTGTCCCAAACGAACCCGTGTGTGAACACCAAAATGTGCCTTCGCAACCTGTCATGAAGTTTGGCACGGCTACCTGGTGGAGCTCGCACACCGGTGTCCGCCTTTTGCCAGAGGTTTTCCACCCCTAATTGTATGTCCAGAGACTGCAGATGTGGTGGAGAGGACTGAACAGGACAAAGAGCTTCGGGCACCAGCTCTTCATAGTGAGCGCAGATGTCTTCCATCAGTGACACTGGTCGACTCCGCAATCTCTGAAGGAAGGCAGCACTCCCAGGGGCCCTGTGAAGGCGATCCACATTATGCAGTGCCTGTCACAACATCAAGAGCGACAGAGGCCAGGTCTGGGCCTCCGCCAGTGTTGCAGCCACGGGCGACTGGCGTGGAAATCCCATGAAGTGCTGGATTGCCATGCATGTTGCCGCTCCAGTTGCTCCTTGCTTTGTGGTGCCAGCTGCACCAGGGGCAGTGCACAAGTTTGCGGAGCCGTTGCAGCCCCCTCGTAGAGCCTAAGGGCCAGTTGCGAGGTGCATTCTTGGCTGCTGCTGAGCAGCTTGCTTACAGTAGTCTTGACCCTGGTGGTCTTGAAGGCGGCGAGTTTGACAGCTGGTATCCAGGTAAGGCGGTGGCTTAGCACCATGTATGTCACTGTCTTGCTCCTTGGAATAGGCCGGTCATCGAGCACAAGCCTTCGCCTGGTCCTCCATGCAGCGGCTCTGGCATGAACCAGCAGCGCCTTCATCGTCGTGGGCGACACGGTCAGTTCGATTGCCTTGAAGAAAAAGGTGACAGCAATCTAAGAGCGTTTAGGGATTTTAACACCCATGACTGTAGCATTGTTTTCTGTTAGAACTGGAAATAGCTGGCTGCTAGCCAGATGCCACAAGTTTGAAAATCAATGAGTACCTCTCTGTTCTTTTGTTTTCGAGGGGCTTCTTTTTGTATCCTTGCTCTAGAGTATGGGCTTGTCAGCCTCAATTTTACTAGATTTGGATTGTGCTTTTTCTTTGATGATATGTTTATTATCCTCATTTTTTTTTTCGAAATTGTATCAAGGTTTTTTACTGTGTAGGTAGTTTTCATGCGACGTCTCAGACAGGAGTCGTTTAGAATATTTTGCTATCCGCTCTTAAAACATCAGTGGTTGCTCCAGGCTAGCATTTTTCCTGCCCCAAAAAACAATCAAGGCTGCTCCGGAGCACCATTTTTCCTGCTCCAGAATCTGCTCCAGAAATCAAAATGTCACTTCCCATCACTGTATACTGACCTATCCAGAGCAAGTACTCACTTTTGCAAAGCCCCACTTGAACGTATTATCCTCATATCTATTTCACCTATTATAAAGAAAAATGAACATAGTTGTCATGACCCAACTAACCTGAACTATGTTTTCTTTAATTTTAAATGTGAAGCATTTTTTAGCGAACTTCGGTGACTTGGAGCGTATCTATCTATCTGTCTAGCCGCTTATGTTTAGGTGCTCTCGTGGTCACCCCATTTACTTGGCGTGAACCAAAATTAACATGAGAGGGTAAGATGGTTTGAAGAATACGATGTGCTTGTCAAGACATGAATAATGTGACAATCATGTCGCGTACGTCGTCAAACACGTCCCATCAGACAGTGGCACATACCCACGGGCGGGTATGTGCCACTGGTATGCGGGTATGTGCCACAGGTGATTAACGCTTGGTATCTACCCAGGAGGGACGAGAACACACATGGGCAACTTTAACGTGCGAGTGTTAAGAAATACTCGACGTCGTCAGCGTCGACCTGACGAGTCCCAGCTGAAATCAAACCCAAGCATTCTAGGTGCCAATGAAGCAATTTATCACAAAGCTACGCCAGGTCTCGGAACTACTTTTGGACTCGACGCTAATCCTCGTGAAACGTTATTATTGGCTGGAGTGCTGCCTACCTAATTTTATAAACATTACATATGTGCTATTTTGATACAGACGTCACGTCGGGTTAACATCAGATGTGGTTAGTTGCCATGCGCTGAGGTTGACTTATATAGCAGTGTCTGGGGCCAGAATCTTTGCGAGCATCAGTGCTTTATATTAGCCTCTGGTGTTGCTAATGCAACACCAGAGACTAATATAAAGCTCCAGTTATATAAAGCTCCAGGCTAATATAAAGCTCCAGAGGAATATAAAGTTTCAGGTGACATCGTTGTGCAAGTGGAAACAACTGGTTATAAAAACATCTGCAACTCTTCACCATATGTATGAGCGTGCAACATTTGTACATATATTTAGCGTCATTTCATGATATGTTGCTCAACAAAAAAAATGCAAAATGGTCGCCTTTCCTCCGCACGCTTCGCATAACATGGATACCCAGGTACGTGGTATCTGCCGAATTTTTTCAAGTTTGAAACTACACATGTGCAAGATGTTCTTTTATAGTTAAAGGAACATGGAACACGTTAAAAAACCCCAGGTGGTCAAAATTTCCGGAGCCTTCCACTACGGCGTCTCTCATAATCATATGCGGGATTCGTGTCGTTGAACCCCAACAATTATTATAAAAATGTGGAAGCAACTTTGAATAGTAGCAGGTTTTTATCGACTTTGATTCTTTTTCATTCATGTCATAATTATGAAACTACAGTTGAAAGTTATAAAAGACCATTCTCTATGCCTTGATGGTGTGTTGGCTTCATTAGGTTGTTTCCATCAAATAGACAAACCTCAATTGATTGCTTTGTATTGGCCACTCCAGTGTCAGTTACTGTGGAAAGCGGAAAACATTCAGTATTCAGGTGACCAAGGTTCTCCCTTTATTGGCCCTGTGCAGCGCACTGTGATGCAGTCTGGAAGGTGGTCTTTTCCACAGACCCCAACGTCTTTCTCTCCTGCAGCAAGGCAAGTTTCCCAGTAGGGCTCCCACTAGGGCGTTCTTGCTTTTTTTTTTCATATATTTCTGATTGTTTCTTGTTACTGTAACATTGTAGTGACTATAGGAATTATCTTTTGTAATAACAAAAGCTTGAGTGCTTGGGCAAGTAACGTTTGGTAATACTTATATTTTTAAAGAGATACTTTTCCCGTGCTTTATTAGGCATGAAACTGCAGCAAAATTATGTTTCATCCGTATGGAGAAATATGTTTCCCAAGTACCCACTGTCATTTAATTGCTGTTGTAAAAATATTAAACAACTGCTATTGCTTGTAAAGTAAACTCTCATTCTGACAACCACATGACAGCTTGTTTTTGTCCAAAATGTAATAACTGCAGACACCTTTAGAATGGCTTTATATTTATAGTGAAAGGGACCGACAACTGCCCAGAACATGAAATGAGTTAACTGCATGATTGGAAAGATTGTCCCTCCCAATGACTCAAACCAACCATTTTTCTTGTCAAAAGTGCAGTTATATTTCATTTCTTCATGGATGGATGGATGCTATCAGCGTTTCCTTTATAGCAAGGCATTTACATGTGTGCCACCAGGCTTGCAAGGAAAATGAAAAGAAACCTTTCTGTTTATGTTGGCCTAATGCCTTATCAACAAAGAAAAATGTAAATTTGTGTTCCATTTCTTTGCCTCTTCGGGTATAATGACCTCAATTTTCCACTATTTCTGTCCTTTATCTCTACTTTTCTGCCACCAGTACTCTTACCGTCTCTTACTTGCTTCGATCGCGGACGTGTTCATCTTTCCATGCTTGTCCCTGAAACCCAAAGCCTCATGTAGGCTTGTACCCACGCCTATACCTGGGTGGATATCACCGCATTCTATCAGAACATGTTCCACCGTTTTCTTAGATCCCCCACAGCATGTACATTGTTCTTCCTGTTTATTGAATCTCGCTTTATGACTACATGTTCTAAAGCAACCTGACCTCGCTTCGTACGGTAAAGCGCTTCCCCTTGAATTTTAATGAAACCTCTCCCCTTATTTCGTTCTTGCTCTTTCGGTAGTTACTGAGAGCCGGCTTCTTTTCCATCGATGTCATCTAATAAATCCCCTCCGCTTCTCTGACTTTTTGCTTAATGCTTTTTGTTGCCGTGTCAAACACACTGCCAGCCAGTCGTATGTTTACTGGTGAGCTTTCTAGTTCTTTTTCTCCACTTTGTGCCCACGCTCTTTCTATACAAATACCTGAACACATTCCCTGCGCATCTACTCTCCTTCATTTTCCTAAGCCTCTCTTCAAATCTCATTTTGCTCTGAGCTTTCCGGGACTTCAAAGCCTAAGAAAGAGAAAGAAGACATTCACCCGTTTGTAGCACGAAGCCACAAGGAAACCCAGTACAAATTTCTCAGAAAGAAAAGCCTTGTACTTGCCGAAAAATTTGTTTTGGTTCGGGGTTCGAACCCGGGAGCAATGCCTATTCGGGGCGAAGATGAGGTTCGGGGGGGGTCGCTCCCGAACCCCATGCCTATTCGGGGCGGTTGCTCTGCCAATTGAGCTAACCAAGTTTTCGATTAATTTGCCCTCGTGCTGTCAATTGCTAGCTTTCTGGTCCTGGGTTCGAACCCCAGACCAGGACGAATTTTTCCGCAATGAAGAGGCTTTTCTTTCTGAGAAATCTGTATGGGTTTTCTTGTGGCTTCGTGCTACAAACAAGTGGTTGTCTTCTTTCCCTTTTTTAACCCTTCCGCCACCGTGCAGGTTTCCGCAGAACTCGTTTGCAATATTTGAAAACCTGTCCATCCCATATCCCCCTTTACAGCCTCATTCGTCGTCTTCACGTGGGCTTACAATGCGAGACGTCCCACAGTCCTTTGATTTACATCCATTCCTGCTTGGACCTCTGGCTTCTTGCTCATCGCTGAGTTCCCAAATATAAGCCCTGGAACCATTTCACCTTTCCACAGAGCTCGAGGCATATCGTACCTTGTTGGGTTTGTCATACACTCCAACGAGCCGCGCTACTCATCGACTTCGGTGTAACTCAAAAGGGGATTTATTACTGAAGCTTTAAAATTAATTGTGGAACAATGCAAATACACAAACATAAACTTCCGTGAACAGTTCCTCACCGGTCCCGTTAACCCTGGCTCCTGCGAACCACACTCCCCACACATATGCACACCGCACAGCAGTTCACGAGCAACTCCTCTTTGGCCGCTCGCCTTGTCCCCTTATAAAGAATGTTCGCATCGGACGCATGCGCAGTGGTCTGTAATGGGTGTTCTCATCGACGATGCCGACATGGACGAGAGTGGGGATATGATGTTTATCGGGAGTTCCCCACACAATCCTCCTTTTCAAAGAAAAGGCGCCGCCTCACCAGCTTTCTTGTCGACGAAACAGCTCCGGTCTCCTGGGGCTTCAGCGGGGCACCGCTGGCCGCATGCTTCGTGCGCTCGAGGAAGAGCGTCCTAGCGCTCATTTCTATAGTTTTCCCACGCTGGGTGCAATTTTCAGGTGCCTTGCCGGTGCTCATTGGCCTGAAACCGGAACTATGAGCACTTAACATCTTGCTGATAACGCCACACTTGGCGGACATTACCTCATTGCGCGTGCTGAACAGTGCCACGAGGTTGGCGGCTCGGTTGGTGTTCGCAAGCCTACTGCCCCATAAGTTGTGCTTGGATTCATTATCTGTGGCTGCGCTGGGCGTCGTGATAATAGCCATGACGCAGGCACGGTGGCTCTCTTGGCCACGGCATTGCCTCCTTCGGTGGCCTCTTTCTTGACCTCGACTACAGCTGCTGCTTCAACCGTTCTTGAATCGATTGCCTGGTCAGCGGCATCTCCGGCTGATATCGGCGTCTCTGTTTTCACCTTTTCTTTCGTCATCACAACGCTGTTGTTCAAAATGACGTCGTAAGCTAGTATGACTTAGATCGCCTCAGCATCATTAGTGGAGTCTCCGACCCGGGTTGCTGCCACAAAATCCATGGCGTTCTCGTCATCAATGTCGGCTCCTCTGGAGTCTCCCTTTGAGTCGGGCTCGGTCCGGTTCATTTCCGCGTCTCGAGGGTCGCCCTCATCCGTCTTCGAGACGTCGACCACATTGACCTCAGGCTCTGCTTGCGCCGCTGTACCCCGCTGCTAGAATGAGGGGGCCAGCCCACTGGCATCGCTGACAGTTGGTGCCACCAAGCCCCTTGCTGCAAGGTAGGCTGCAGACTCTACATGTTCCCTCGATGCGCAGAATGACGTGGTGACAGGGCCCCTTGTTAATTTCACCGGGGTCCTTGCTTCTTAATCCTCCCCACTCTATGCGAGCTGTAATTTCTTGGTATATTTCTCGCAAAAGCTGTATACAGTCATCACTTATGCCCACTTTCTTCAATATGTCACACAAAATTTCGTGATTAACGTTGTCATATGCCCTAGTGATGTCCAGATGAGAAACGTATAAGGGCTTTTTTTCTATTTAAGATATATTTATACACTGAGTAAGGACAAACATGTTATTGTCCGACCGCCTGCCAATACGGAATTCATTCTGAAGTTCTCCCAAAATGTTATGATGCTCTGCCCACGTTTAGATTTTTTTTATTTTACTGCCTGCATCGCCAACCTATATAGCACAGATGTAATGGTTAGTGGTCGATACGGGTGAATGTTAACCTTTTCCCCCTTGTCTTGACAGATTAGGTTCGGTCTACTTTTCCACAAAGTGTCTGATATTTCCTTCTCCAGTAAGCACTTTTTACGGATTTCATCACTGCTTCTTCAGTTCTATTTTCTAGTTCGTTAGTGAGACGGATGGGAACACCATCTAAGACTTGGTGACCAATTACAACATAATGTTAACAATATTTCCTGTTAATACCGTTGCTGTACCTCAAACACAAAATTTTATAAATGGCCTCAAACATTCAAATTCGTAGAACGTAAAGCCTATTGAAAAAAATCTTTAAAGAACTTCATCTTCGATTATTCTTAAAATCTCAAAACGTTCCTCACAGATGATAGAAAAAGAATATTGAAAAACATATCGTTTATCCTATTTGCAGCGACAATATTACGGGGGGAAGTTCCAGCTTTTCGAGCATGCACTTAGGCGACAAACGCATGAGAAATCGGGCTAAAAAAAGGTGGGCTTGAGCGTCTGTTTGAACAGGACCATACTTACAGAGGAGAAGCACATTGAGGAATAAATTTCCTTCTCCACTAAGCACTTTTCTACGGATTGCATTAGTGCTTCTTTAGTGCTATTTTCTTGTTCCTGAAGGAGGTGGAGGGGAACCCCATATAAGCCCGGGGAGCTTAGGAATTTTTACCTTGGCTTTTTTCCAGTTGGAATTCTCAAGTACTGCCTCTTCCTTGGTTGCACTATTTTTCATACTTTTACTCACCGGGGAAGTCCCCTGGGCACCCTTTGTAGGCGAATCTGCTTTTACCTTTCGGATATAACCTAGTGCTTCATACCCTTCCAATTTATTTTCTCCTTCATCTACCACACGTGTTGCATTGTGGCAGACTTCCTACTTAGCACTTTTAGGTGGCTCCAAAATATTCTAGACACAGCCTTCTTCTTTTCGCAAATCTTGGTCATCCAGCATTAATTTTCACCTTTATTTTTGCCTCGACCAATCTGCACAATGTCTTTTTTCTATAAATATATTTCCCATATTTGGTTGACTTCATCCTCTGGCCGCATCTCCCTTTTTTGCCTGTCTGTGCTTCCGTGATGTCTCGCTTCACTTCTTGATTGCTTTCTGAATTTTCTTGTTCCATCAACTTTTTGGCTTTCTCTTTCCTTTTCAATAAGTAGTTTTCTTCTCTTTTTCCATCCTCCTTGTTATTACAAGTAACCAGCTCATTATAGTCTTTGCCAGGTAGTTTTTCTACTTTGTCCTTGACTCTTGTGGCTACATATGTTATTTGTGTGTCATTTAAATACAAGCTCACAAAGTTTTATTCCATGTTCTGATCTTCACACTTTTATATCTCATTTGTATTGTTATGCATGTAAAAAATCAAGGCTCCTGTTACGTACAAAGAGGGTTTTATTTGCAATAAACCGCAGCCTGGCTCTGTGGGTTGCTGCTGCAGCGCGTAATCCCAAGGCCAGCACTTCCCCACGTCTTCTTCGTCAATTTTTTCTAACAATGCATTTGCGATCACCACCCAAGGTGTTAATGTCTTTCTCGTCTATTCTCATCGCTCTAAGTTTGTCACAAGACTATAAACAATGATTGATTGCCTTTGTCCAACTTTCCATGTGATCTGCTCCTCACACTTATGTTGAATTCCAATGGTGGAGTCGGTGCAGCCGACCGACTTCGCGAGCGAGCACTCGACTCTGGCGTAAAGCAAATCCTCCAAATCCGCCATCGGAACACAACCTGCCCTGCTGGAGCAGGGCGGAAGCTGCCACGTTACCCAGGATACCTTGCGCGTGGTCTTTTCCGCTGTCTGTTTCCCACGTGGTTTACCAGCATCGCCGCATCGTTCGTTGGCTTGTTCAGCGCTATTCACATGTGTGGAATGGACATCACCCCAAGCGTGCAACAGCTATTGTCCACGATGTCTGCTGTCGCTATCGAGTAGCAGAAGCATTGCCGCACGCTTTGCCGAGGCAGCCGAGCCGTCCATGCCGTCTGCCATTACAACACAACTCGCGCCGCGCCAGCCGCGCCCCTAAGCAGGCAAACGTGTTAAAGGATATGCGTCACGCTGAGTTCCGGTCCACTCCACCGATTTCGGCGGAGCAGTTTTTCCTGCTCCACGGAGGGACTCCCGCTCTGAATCCCCTCCGGCTCTCTCATTGGAACTTTTGACTCTCGCTCTCACTCTGTCATTGGAACACACTTGCTCTGAAAGGAGCAGAAAAACTTGCTCCGACTCCGCCATTGGAATTCAACATTAGGCGTCGCATTAACTATCTCAAGACTATGTTGCTCACATAGATCTAGCAATAACCTACCATTGGTGTCCAAATATCCATCAAGGTCCTGTAAGTGAGCATTCATGTCTCCTAGAAAAATTATTTTGGCGCCATGACCAAATTCTTTAATATCGGCACCTATGTAATTTACTGTCTCCAAATTCTTTTAACTGCAGTTATTCCCCGTCCACAAATAAGCTACACCTATCCAGATTTTCTTTCCCCCTACTGTGCCCGAAACCCAGAAGTGGTCTGAACAAGTTTGTTTTACTCTATCCCATTTCGCTTTGCTAGCGATTAGCATTCCAACACCCCCACCTTTCCTTTCTGATATGATCTTGTTGCATTCTTCCCATGTATAATTCAGAATCTGTTGGCTCTTTCAAGTCTCTAATGTGTGTTTCTTTAACCGTATAAACATCTATCTGTTCCTTGTTTGTTCCTCAATCTCTATACGTTTTGCCGTCTTTCTGCCACCCTGCATGCAAATGTAACTAATTGCAAAACGCGCCTACTTCCTTCTTTTACCTTTTCTCTTTTTTTTTGGCTATACCACCTGTCGAAGAGTCCTCCTGGTTATTTGCCCCGTTACTAGCTTTCATGGACCCCTGAAGGGCCAGTGTGCCCCCCCAAAAAGCTACTGTGTATACTGCAAGTCACCACCCATCTCCCGACGTAGCCTCCTACCGGAGTGAATTCTGTCTCGTTGAAATCCACCCCACCTATGCATCTCTCTGTTCATTTTGACTACCTCAAAACCTTTATGTCGACTCATCTGCCATATCTCTTTGTGTGTGTCGACAACCGCTGTGTGCAGGTTGCAGTCACGCACCGATACCTCCGGTATCGTGCATACCGCTACCTGTACCTGAGGGTAAATAGTGCACATGTATTGACCCCTTTTGCCAATGTAGTCGATAGCTCTGCCGATTCTTCATTCAAGACATCGTTTAGACTGCCAGCAATTATCACGAGGTTTCGTCCATTAGCTACAGTTGTGAGTTTAGCGCTTACTTGCTTCATCACTGATTCCAGCTTATGTTTTGGAAAGGTCTCTACTGAAACCCTCTTGTTTCCTCTTGCCTTTTCTTTGATTGCTTCTGTGCATCGATTTAAATTCAAGTGTCTGGTGATTATCACATTCTGTGACTTTTCTGCTAGAGTGTCCTGCACCTGGAGGTTACTTGCACTCGTAACGGCGGCTGCTTTTTCCTCTCCCACCCCCACAACTACTTCGCCAGGGTTCGTACAGGTCCTTGAAGTCCTTGAAAATCCTTCAATTTCGAAAATACATTTTCAAGACCCTTGAAAGTCCTGGAGTTTTTTGCTATCCTTGAAAATCCTTGAATTTCCTGAGCACTGCTCTCTTATATTGACGTTGCGACCTCCTAAATGTGGTACATCGGTGTGTGAACCTGTCAAACTCCCTATTTCTGAAGCAGTAATACAGCATGGGTGCACATGACCCCATTTTGCAAAGGGGCATGTGAAAAAAAAAGGTTAGTTTCTGGTGAGGGTGAGCAGTAAATGTGATAGCAAGAAATTAGAATGTCACAGGAAGGGCAAGCAACCCTATACATACAACGCGCCGCTCAACAGGATGAGTGCTAATGAACGACTGTCATAGCTCGACACTGGAAGCCTGCTGCTTAAACAAACCTAGAACGGTGCTAGAAAAGAATGCGCATGTATCCACAGGATAAGTGTAAATTAACCACTGTCCCAGATGTTGCTTCTTAATTGTTGAGCAACGTGCTGCCAGTTTGAACTGTGCACAAGCTGACACTCTTGATGGAATTGTGCCATCAAATTTCAAGGCTATAGCAAGCACCGTTTGTGTTTAAGAATATATTTTAAGTCACTTCCCAAGTGTACCTAAATAGTCATTCTCCTAATCGAGACCTATTGCGAGTACGTCCAACGCTGACCTAGCTCTGCAGGAAGGGCAACAAAAGTTCTAGTAATGTCACACCAGATCTGTAGTCAGCTGAGTGACCTCCGTACTTTTGCCCCGTACATACTGGCAAAGCATCACGGGTGCTGCAAGTAGCGGAGAGTTTGTTTTGCAGGGGCTTGTGTGGCACATGTGTGCGAGAGCTGACAATACTCAGCATGACGCGAGCACAGCTTTTGATCACGAGACTAAGTCAGCTACACTACTACGTACCTGCACAACTCAGTCCCCACAAACATGAACTGAAAATTGTCCATATCAAAGAGGCGACAAATCATATAGCGAGAATAAATTAATCTTGGTGGGTGTATCGTGCTTATTAGAGCTATAATAAAAGCTTGCAGCAAAGTGCGCAAGCCACAAATATAGTGGCACGACCTCTTTTAGGCCTGACTACACATGTGCGTTGAAGCCCATCAGCGCGTAACTTTCAGACATCGTGCCCTCTCCCTATAGAGAGAGTGCAAGAAGTTATAAAGACTATGCTCTTTTTTTTTTTTAATGTGATATCGATATATTATAAGTACAATAAAATTGGTCATTTTTGAAAATTTTAAAGTGAAAAATTTCAACTTTGCACGCCGCTTTGACTCCTTGAAAAACTTCCAACAGGTCCTGGAAAGTCCTTGAATATTCTTGAATTTTCGCTTTGCAAACCTGTACGAACCCTGCCTCGCGGAAGCTGGGTTTTGGGACCGACCATTGAACCGGTTGAACCTGTTTTTTTTTAACCTGTATTTCTTTTCTTCTTCGCTGTTCTTGGTGCGGGTGCCCTTCCGCTCTTGCCATCGGCTGCTCCTTTGTTCACCTTCGCTAGTGCCTCCTCGGCTGACTTAAGCCTTTCTCCCATTGCCCTAGCTTTTTCTTATTCTGTCACCAACGCAGTCTCCCTCTCGAGGATTCTCATCAGCAGTTCACTTTAGGCAACCATCATTATCCCCATTTTTTTCCCTCGACCTCACATTGTTTACACTTGGCATCAACCTCGTCTGAATTCATGTGTGTTCTAGCCTTTATTTTGAAACCCACCCCACATCCTAAACATTTTAGTTTTTTTAATCATGTCTTTCTGACACCAATTGTTCCGCTGAATTGTCCTAGTTGATAAATACAAATGCGGTGCATGACGAACCCTGCCTTAAGCAAAAAAAGTCTAAGCTCTACTACAAAATGTATGTGCTCCTCCACCACGGGGCAGCGGGAGAAAAAAAAACCTTCACAAATAAAAGAAGTACCAGGTGACTGACCCCCCCCCCAAAAGCCATACAAAAGTAATAAGTGCTCTAAAAGTTTACACTGCTACCCTAATAATTAATAAAAGCAGGCTTTAACTATGTAAGAACACTTATCTGCGCAGTGAATCTGGAGCCTTCACAAAACACTTGCATGCCGTGCCAATCTGAAGATGGCCTTTTGCAAAAGTTGCAAAAGCGCCACCTGGTAGCAGGAACTTGAATTGTTTGATGTGCCCTCTCATGTGACCGAAAACTAGTGGACGCGGTCAACAATTTTCTTGTTAGTATTGAAAAAAATATTGTTTACTCCTTCATAATAAAAGATATTATGCCATTAAATGTGCATACAGGCCAGTGTTAGTAGTATCAGAGTCCTTCAATGCTTTACTGGTCACGAAACTTCGGCGCTAGTTTCATATAGGGTACGCGGGCGCCACTACTGGCGCCACCGTCGCACTGAGGGGATCCAGCCGCCGCGCGTGCGGCATATTTGCCAGCTTTTGGCATGAAAACGCTCGCTGCTTCTGGTCTCTGCGCGCTAGGTTTCTTTTTTCTTTTCGTAGTTGTTAGCGATGAATCGCCCAATTATTGTGTATACCACCTGCCTTTAATGGGGTTTTATTTTTTCGAATAAATCGCCGCAGACCTCGGCCACGAACGGCAACTGCTTTCGCGTCTTTGGGCGCAAGCGCAGCGCCTTGTTTACCGATTTTAAAATATCTTTTGTTTGTTTCCTTCAAGAAAACTTTGTAACCACAATACATACGGTAGCTCCGTAGCTGCGGGCCTATTAATAATGCAACGAAAAAAAAACTGAAAAGAAGCAGGTACGCGTCCTTCAGAGTAGGCTTTTAATGAATCTGTTGAGTGCTCTGGAATGCGCTGAGCACCCAGATACCCCAGTAATATTCTCGTTTCGATGAGGTGGTACAGTAACATTTAAAAGCGCTGCATAAAGGAAAAGGATCAAAACACGAAATGATGTATGTTGCACTGTGTGTCTTTCCGCGAACCCGCTTTTCAATCCTTGCAAAAAAGAAAGCGCAAACTTTTATCACATGCTACAAAAATAAATTTCAATATTATGAAGGGAGACAAAAGAGCGTGGTGCAGCGTACAAAAATTTATTGTTTGCGCTTTGATGTGTACACACGGACGAAACAGAATATTGCCACGCAACAAAGACAAACGTGAAGTTCTACTGAATGAAGTTTATTAAAGCGAACTCATGCTCTGCTAAAGACTAGAAGGAAACGCAAATGTCAAAGAAGCAGTCCGCAGCGTGGCCTGCGCAGAAGACATCGATAAAGTGAGTCACGCGGCATTTGCTATGCATGAATTGCTCTCGGGATGTCATTCATTTTCGATCCATGAAAATAGGGTCGAGAATATTTTCGAGCAAACAAGAAATCAAGTTAGTGACAAGGTGACAACCTTTCCATATCAACAATATTGCCCGACGCGACGTACAAAAAAAAAGAGCAAACGGGCGCTTCAGTTGAAACACCAGATAAAAAACCGGAAGCGGCCACGCATGGTTACAAAAAAAAACGAATTCTGAGCGATAGTTCGTGGAAATATTAAAAGTGAAAGCACAAAGACACCAGAAAGGTTTTTTTTGCATGCGAGCCTGACCACAAGGTTATAAAGTTTGCAAACAAATAAGGAAACACAGCTACTATTTTACTGATCAAACAAAAATCCGCCTATAAGTGAGCTATACAATTATAGGTCCAGGAGGCTCGCAAAGGGCTGCTTTGCGTTTACACTACTCCTTCAGTTTGGCTTTCTCCCTCCACCAGCTGGGCATGTTGCTCGCTTTGTCACACGTGACTGCTTATTTTTTTCGCGTCTGAAAAAATGCAGGCGGCACCGAAGAAAAAGGTGTAGAACGTCAGCAGTCGTCCCAACAAAGTGGGTGGGGCAGCCGACAGCAGCTGAAGCTGTACGATTGTCCAGCAAAACCTGCTCAACAATCATCACGCACCGATCAAAAATCAACTTCGTGCGGGTTGACATTTTTTGAAGGCTTTCTTCAAGTTTTTTGTGCTTGCTCGCTTGCACTCTCATCTTGGCTAATTTCGTCTGACACAAGGTCAGCTGTTGTTTCGTTGCCCGAAGTTGGCACTTCAGCAGTTTAACCTCGGCGAGAGGGCTGGTAAATTCATCTGTCTGGCACGCCGAGTCCGCAGTGCGCGTTGGCCGCTCGCCGACAAGATCTGTGGGCAGTGCAAGATCTGCAAAAAAATTTCAAAAATCGTTTCAAATAGCGCATTTTCAGCTCACACACTCCTTCGAAATTTCACCGATATAATCACTGCACGGGCAAGAAAGTTAAAACAACATTGGACGTAAACTCACCTTCATCACACGACGCGGCACCCGATGTGCCTGGTTTGGCGTGAACTCTGTTTTACGGGCACATGAGGACGATTCACGACGTCGCTTCGCTGGGGACCTTCTTGTCAGGGTCCGTGACCGCTGCTTCGGCTTCGTCAAATACGCTGGCAAGCCGTCAAACTTCCTTGGAATGGCACAAGGCTTCAGAAGGGGCTTGTCGCGCAGAAGTGACACTTTTTCGCCATTCACCACGAATTCATCTGCGCGGACGATGTCACTGTCATCGAAATGCTTCTCGCACACTCTCACATACTTAGAGTCGAAGCAAAAGTCACCCGTTTCTTGCCTTGGAATTAAGCGCTTCCATTTCTCGCGCAGCACGCCGTCGCTGGGTAAACAGAACAAGGAAACTTTTTCTGTTCTGCCCTTGTACCCGGAACGACATCCCGGGACACAACACGTGTTCGGCATCGTCGCTGCACTAACGCCGCATCACAACAGCACGATATGCACGTTTCTCACACAAAGCAAACAACTCGCAACGTCGTTCGAGCCAGCGCAACGCCGCCCGACCAGCCCGACGAATCCCCTCAGTGAGATGGTGGCGCCACCGCGCGGCAACCCAACGCATCATATGAAGCTCTCCCATTGAGTTACGGAGCAGTTTCGTGACCAGTAAAATTGAAGGACTCTGGTAGTATTTATGGAAGTGGCGCTGCCTTCGCATGGCGCAATCATCCCATGCTCGTCAGTGCGTCTTGAGCAACTTTTCTGCATGCTCACGAGATCATGCATGTAGTTTTTGGGTCGCTAGGATTTTGGAGTGACGTGGTATGTTTATGTACAATTTGTCTCATAAATGACATGTACTATTAGTTGGCATGGCGGCACACATGCACAACGACATTTTCGGTGACTTGGCTTGGCTCGTGTGTCGAGAGAGTAACGACTACGGGTCAAGCAATCCATGAGACAGCCACAACAACCTTGGGCACAGGCGCACACAATCAGGTACAAATACTGAGGAGCTGTATTAAGCCAAATCATGTCGTTGTAATGGCTTGTTATTTTCAACAATAGTTGTAAAGTTCAGAATAAATTTGGCTAAGCATAGTTACAGGAACTCCTGCGAAAGCAGAACAATGACAGCATGCACAACTCGCCAGAAAGGCTACTGGCATAGCTATCGACTCTCAGCGTTGCTGGATGAAAGGGCTTATCCATGTTCAGAGCTTTTCAGATAGAAAAAAACTGCTTATGAAATGACTACGTGCTTTTGGGATTAACTACGGCAGCTGCAAACACTACGAAGGGTAAGCTTTCTGTTGCACTGAAAAAAAACTGGGTTGAAAAAAATTAGTTGTCGGTCCCTTTGAGGCACCGAATAGGATTACGATTATTACGCGAAACCTAGTTTTGCGTGGACTAGTTCAAACTTGTATAATCGTGCTCAAGTGTGCACCTGGTCACTATCAATACTTTGGCAAAAGAGTATGGCTTCTTCGTATTAGATCAAAAGGGCATTGCACTTACACGGCCAAAAGTTTAGCGAAAGCAGTTGCACAGGATATTAATGTGGCAAGTCATAGCTTTGACATGTGCTGAAACTTTTCACACTTGGAACATACGATTTCCGCTGGTGGAAAATATAGAAAGTCATGTCTTATGCACAATATTATCACACTTTAGCGATTCGGTGTAAATGTTTCTGAGGCTCTGAATCCATGAGAAAGAGGTTCTGAATCCATGAGAAATGACTGTGCACAAAGAAAACCAGTGAGACTTAAAATACTGACTTGAATTGAGAATAATTTAGGATTGTCGTTCTAAGCAACAGCACTGGTGTCGGCAATGGTTTTGAACCTCAACACTAACATTTTGGGGCCTTTGAACTCATTGTAAATATTTTTAATAATGCTATGTGAACAAAATCACTTCCAGTTTTGATATGGCTTCTCAGTGTGGTGTCATGGCAGTGCGACATCACCGGGAGGGACTTGCGACTTGCTAGCTGGGTCATCTGCTCGTGGTGAACATAAACAAGCATGAGTGAATTGTCTTCAGCAATCGTGACAGTAATGCTTGCTATTTAGGCGACACGTAAGAGGCATAGTTTGCAAACTCGGTGGAACTGTGTTGACTCGTTGGGATAGTGACCGTTGCCGTCCGGCTGGCTTTGAGAAGATCACAGTAAAATACTTGGTACGCATTGCCCAACACCGGCTTGTGAGGCTGCCTACCCATTCAATGGAAAAAGTCTTTTTTTGTGATGTCTCAAAATGCATATCTGCAGTGTTTTATGCCTTTGATCTAAGAAGTTTTAGATGGTGCTTACTTTTGACAGCCATGGTTCCACAAACTGTCCTTGTTACCCTTAAGGGGAGATGTCTGATTCAAAAAAGGAAAACGTCTTATTAATCGGCAGCCAACGGTAATATGTTTTTCCGTTCATATAGGCTTTTTGCTCATTTCAGATATGGAATTAGTTATATAGTAAGTGGTAGATTTTTTGTTCTGTTCTATGACCATGGGTAACGTATAGTTTCTTTTGGATAAACTTTTTATGCTGCTAAGCTTTTATGGTTCCGAACCATTCATAGCTCTTCTTGGTCTACATTAACAATGACTGCGATATGCAAATAAGTGTCAATGAGGTGCATTCTAAGACATTTTAATGGAGAAGAAAAATTATAATGTTAAAATTCATTGAATCCCCAGCCCCTACTAATTGTTTCCTTTAAGTTCATAATAATCATACAAGCAATATGATGTTTGAAAGGAGAAACTTGCACCCCTTAGAGGCTAAGGAATATGTGTGCAAAACTTAATTCTGATCTGATCATCAGAAGTACAAAAAACATGGTGTCCTAGCTCAAGAAGTTGTCGGAAAATGGATCTTGTGAAAAACTCATTTTAAAGGCATAAGTTAGGTCTCATCTATACGGCAAATGCATGTTTTTTTTAATTGGTGATTTATTTCATCATGAGAGCTTGGCTGTCATTGTTATAATGAACTTCTTGCTTTAGTAAACTCCTCATGAAATGCAATGGTAAGCAGCCTGGTGATGATTTCAGGGGGACTCTAGGCAATAAACTCTTTTTAGTGTTAGTAGCTACCTTGTGCTCCAACCAAAAGACTGAAGATTATAGTTAAACTAGAAGTAAATTAAAATCCCTTTTAGTCTTTTTGTTGCAAAAGTAGAGAAACTTAATTGGGGAAAAAAAAATAAAAAGAAGAAATATTTAATTTTAGAAAAAAGCTTGCTTTTTTCGACTCTCATCTCTCATCAAAACGTTAACCTCGCCGCCTCCTCCCCTTGTTTTGTGTTTTTTTTTTCTTCCTATATTATCTCAGCTGAAACACTCCCCACAAAACGCCTTACATATAAGTGTGCTACCAAAATTTAAGACGGGCTGCTGAGGGGTCCCTTGACCTTTCTCATGCCCCAATGACATCCTAAGTTCTGGGAACAAATCGACAGTTTTTCACACCTTGGGAATCTTTTATGAAAGATAGCCGTAAAATGAAAATTTTGTTGAAGCGCATAAAAAAATAGACGGACAAAAGAGGCTGACAAGGACACAGCACTTGCTGTCACAACTGAAGTTTTATTAGTCAGAAAAAAAGGTATTTAAAGCGGTTACGTGGTTTTTTTAACATGTGCAAAAGAACAGGGTGCAACAAACAATCACTCGTATCGGGATTGCAAAATTGTCCGTGTTGTTCGTCATTTATTATACTTCGCAAGCACTACATGTGGAAAATTCACTATTGTTCACTAAGTGTTCAAAATTCACTCGCTTTGCCGCTTAAGCAAGCGTAAAAATGCATCGTGAAGTTGACACAAAAGAATTGAGTCCTGGAGGATTCATGTACACTGGAGAATTCAAGCGAAAATGCCGGAGCGGCTGCAAAAGCACGTCCGCGCTCGTCGAAAATGTTCACATCCATTCTGCCCGTCGCCGCTTGAGAATTTATTAGTGAGCATTAAAATCCGTACTGACTTCCAGTTATGGATGCAAAGCACTGAAAAGAAACAGCTTACACCTTTGCAAACGTTGTTTCGGGAGATACGTCAGAAGACACAAGCGGATGCACTTACAGCGGCAGTGACGAATTGAGCCGGCAGTCCAAAAGCGGGACACGTTAAGACATGCTGACTCGCTGCTGCTGTACCATCTTCTTTTTTTTGGTGTTCGCAGCGATCATAATTCAAACCAGGCTCTCAATCAGCGCATCCTTTTCAAGGCTGTGAGCTTTTTCGTACTGCACGGGTAGTTCGGGATTGCGCCTAAGCGAGTCATCGCTGATGCCTTTGCCGCCATGCGAGTTCAGCCGGCATAGCCTTACCCATAACAGAAAGGCGATACACTATTGCTTGGCGGCAAAATTGGTTTCAAACTGACTTTTTAGCGTCAGCCTTGCGACATGGTTTTCCGGCCGCCTTTCCGGCTGTGAAGCGAGGGAAACTTTAATGAGTTTTGCTGCATAAGCTTCCTTTGAGGCTAAGTGTTAACGGGCCTTCCTCTTACAGAGAAGGCGCATTGCGGCACTCACATGCAGCGGTCAATAGCACGTTCGTATCATCCATGGTTTTAAACCCTTAATTTAACGCTGAATTGCGGCGTATTTCATATAATGTAGTTCATCCAAAGCAACCTTAATGTTTATATCATTGCTGAATTCACATCTACTGTAATCGTATCATCGAGATTCTATTGTATATAGATGAGTGCAAAATGTAATTTGAACGGATCTCATGGTTGTCATTTTTATGCGTTGCAAGTGACATGCTGTAGTAAAGAAGTGTGTTTCACCATACAATGACATTGTCTGTTCTCGTTAGTGCTGTAGAAGTGACACCTTGCAAACGAGATCCTGACCTTTGTGTCCCATCACCTCTGCTTTCAGGATGGGAAGGTGAAGTCTTGGGACATGAGGCTGAGCAAGCTAGCCACTGTTCTAGGTGAGATGCAGTGCACTTCAGTCAGTGCTGGTCGTCAATTTTGCCATTTTGCTACAATTCAATGTCCTTGCACCTTGCTGCACACATTCGAGTAAAACTTGTGCCTACTGTGCCAAAGTTGAGTAATCCACCTGTTTTACACGGAAATAACTTTTACTGGCAACAAAATATTTTTGTTCCCAGCAAACAATACTAAAGTTTTTCCGTAATTCCGCCGATGTTTTCTACTCATTCTGTTTCAAGTATGCGCTTTTTATCATTATATTCAGCCTAACCAAAGTCTCTGCACCACCATGTGCATCTTTGTTGTTGAAAGTTCAGCATGTCATCGACAGTCTTTTTCATGTATTAGCGAACTGGCGATAACAAATAGAAAAGTGACTTTTTTTTTGTTCATGAGTAACTTTGCGTGCCGCAACGCAGCCACAGTGGGCTACAGCTATGGCCACTGCGGGCTGTAAACAGCATCTTCATCTGAATCAAAGCTTGACCATGCGAAAGTTTGATATTACGAACAAAAAGAAAACTAAATGCATGTTAACTGTACTGCGCCATGTTTTTCGGTATGCCTATCATAAGACTAAGCCTTAGAATATGGCCACTCTTTGGTGCACACTTTTTGCACAATCTCTTCGCATTGAGAGCGCAGTACGAATGGGGGTAGTCTAGCCGACTGCTAATGCCCGCAGAGATAGTACAGGCGTCAGCTGCTGCGCTCTTAGAATCAAAGTTCACTGTTGTTGCTCTAGCGAGAAACCCCACCCCCTCTCGATGTTCCTTCATGCTCGTTAAACATGGGCAAGGCATTTCCTCCTCGCTTGAATATTCGACGATCGTTCTAACACACGAGGTAATGTTATTGCATGTCCCCCCTGAGCAACACAGATAAGCCGGCTTGCTTGATCTCTGCTTCAGCCGCATTCAGAGATGTGGCTATAAGAGGAAAAAGAAGAGAAAAGTGAGCCCTGTAACTGTCTGCATCAAGGTGCGACACCTCAACAGTAGCTCATAGGGGATGGGGTGAGGAGGGATTAAAAGGGTAGAAGTAAGGATATAGAGAGAGAGAGATGCGCTGGGACAGCGAGCGAGGACATATCGAGGGGATAAGAGAGAAAGGAAAAATGGAAACACGGTCACAGGAGTCCGAGGACGGGGCACCACTTGCGAGAGCTCTTGTCTGCGTCAGGTGATGGCGTGCAAGTCCAGTAGGTCAGAGTTACGCTGTTGTCGAAGATCGCCGTCAGGAGGTGACGTAGGGCCAGCCCAGTTGGCCAGAGCTATATCACCCCTGCTCGTATGTGCTTAGCTGTGTACAATGTATGGAGGCATGCTATCAGTTAGAAACTTTGTACATAGTGTTCACGTGACGTCACAGGTATTTGGCGCTGAGTGCTGACATGGTCGTCACCATGAACTTTTATCTTGTTGGAGGGAGTCAGTGGAGGGGAGGACATGCCATCGTTTGATCCCTGCAATCTTTGGTGCTCTGCTACTTGCTGCAGTTTGCCAGCCGCGCCAAGAGGGAACACAAAGAACCACGAGGGGCACCGGCACTAAGCTGACGTCACAATTTCTCGCTCTGCGAGTTCGATTAAGAGTGCACGTGGTGTTTCAACCAACAAGGACTCACAAAGGGCGGCCAAGGCGATGTCAATGCACACTATGCATGCGGAACAAGATGGGGACGCTGACTGCAAAAACCAGTAGAGAGTGTCAGTATAATTGCTATTGCAATTACGGGTAAAAAAGTTTGTCTGGCTTGCAAATAAATCTTTCCAGCTCGTTTGCTCCGAAGCCAATGTTTGTTCGGAAATCGCACTGACACTGAGTGGCGCTGCCGCGGGGATTTCTTGCTATTCACGTGCCGCCTAACGAGTCATGCAGTTGCTTCGTTAAGTCTAAAACTGCTAAGAAAAACTAAAATACGGGGAGTTGCATTAGTCCTCAGCACTTGCTGTACGTTCCTGGCCGGACTCAGTCCTTGGATTCAAGGGGTTCAGCCACTCGCTTTCCTCAGCTTCTAGGGCCTGTCGGCTGCCCTTGCCATGTGACCTGTTTGCAGGGCGTCATAGTTATTCCTCAACCGTGTGAGTAGCACAGGGGCACCAAAATCGCATCTTGGCTGCATGGGTAAGTGAAAGAGAGAATGCCATAGGATTTTCATGCATTCAAAACTAATTGAGTGCAATGAAATGCCATCGTTAGTAAAAGCATTATGTATGCAGGTAATTTCAAACAGTTGTACCGAATTTTCTTTGTCTCTTTTCTTTAATTGTCTGACTGCTGGTTTTCTGGTTGGGACCTTTTTCCTTGGAATGACCTTATGACACCCGTCATTTGCAGAAACCTTATGTTTGTGCTTGCCTTGTCACTAATGCTTCTCTTCAACACACCTCTTGTGCAGTGTAGTGAAGCCAGGGTGTGATAGAGCTTTATTATTTAATCTTATTCCAAGCTTTCTTCTCTTAACTTCATTTCGGTCCAGAGGACATCCAGGGCAGACCACAAATACTTTTAATGTTTCTGCGTTAACTCTAGCATATAAACAAATGATTTAGAGCTTAAGGCCCACTCAGGGGTGCAACAGTTGTACCAGTTGAGCCAATTTGATACACTTTTCTATTTTTGAGCTAAGCTGTGCCATAACCATGAAATTCGCTTAAATTGTACCACGCTGTGTCGAAATGTTCATGCTGCTTCAATATTTTTTCTCACTTGCACTTACTAGAGCGAGAAATGTAAGCTGTGTTGGCCAGATGCAGTTTGCATCATAAATCAGTCCAGGCATCCAGACCCTAACCCACGGTGTGATATATACTCATTAAGGTCTGAGCACCCGCGAGGCGTAATTGACCTAATAAAGTAACAACGCCATACGCCCGTCGGTCCACTGACTGCAGCGGACACCGATCGGCGGGACAACGCAATTTGAGGCCGAATTCGCGTTGCCGTAGCCCATAACGCTTTTCGCGAAATATTTATTTTGTAGCCAGCAAACATGGCTATATTATTTTAGGAACTAAAGCTGGAAGCATGTGCCGTGTTTTCCGCACGCAACCAAATTCTTGCTGTGAATGCTGGTGATCATGTTGGTTGCTGTAGAAAGGACACATAAAACACCTTTGTCTTAAAGTTGCATCGTCCCGGCAATAAATAGCCGGTGTTGCTGGGCCAACAGGTGCATGTTGTTATCTGGTCGAACGCACCTTGAAAGCGTGCGGAGAGGTAGTGCCCTAAACCTAACCCTATCAGGAAAGAAAAAAAAAGGGGGGGGGGGCCGGGAGGAAGGTGGTGTGGTGATTTTAAAGTTTCTAGGCCTTGTTTTAAGCCGTGAAGGACGCTTTATTTAAGCCACCTTTGCCACAGTACACTGGTGTCTTGTGGAAGAGCGTCTTCAGGTTTGACAGGGACTGTTAGCGCTAGTCACAGAGCACAGCACATTTTTTCCGATTACTAATTCGTTTATTACTGGTATGATTGCTGACGTCTAAAAAGTTTACACTGGCTTACTGGCAATCATTTGGAGCATTGTATGAGGTTTGAGCAGCCTTGAAAAACAAAAAAGTGTGCACCACACTTTTTTTCACCACTCCCACTCCTCATTTTTAGGAATCGGCAGAATTTCAGGGTCGCCAGCTTGGCAGATACACATGTGAATTCACAGTCTGTCTTAGGATCTGACAGGTGCGGCAAGTGCTAATGTGAACTTCATCCTTGATCGCACAGTGGCATATTTCAAAGTATTAATTTTAATAAAATAGGAGTTCTTACGTTCACTTTTTACTATTTAGGTGATGTTGAAAGGTTTATGAATACATTTTTTTCTAACTGTAGGCCTTTTCTATACTGCTGCAAATTTGATATTTTGTGATAAAGAGAGGATGTTTTTTTTTCCCTGCAACCTGCTCCAAATTTGGATTTTAGTCCTCCAAAAGTTATATTCTGCTGCTCCGAAAATTGCTCCAAATTCTAATCTTGCGATAGCTATTATATGGACACTCTCGGCTGGATTTTGCCGCCGGTGTCGACGTCGGCGTCACTCACCGTATATGTGTACGTGTATATATTATGAAAATGCAAGAAAAAAAAAAATCCAGGAATAGACTCCAGCGCGAGGAATCGAACTTGGAACCTCTGCGTGTGAGTGCAAAGTGTTAACCACTGAGCTACTTACCACTAGTGAAGAGCATTTCGGAGGGGAACTATCGTGTTTTCAGCATTAACAGCAAGATGGCACGATGAGCGTGCAGCGGCTCGCGTCCTCATCTCCCACGCCATGGAGGAAGAAAAAACTTCCTCTGTGTTCCCTGTGTACTTTGCCTTGTGCAAAGGAGTGGGTAGTCGTAAAGCCCCTGAACACTCATTCGCGGGCTCTTATCTCGCGATTGGGAGCATCTTATGTCTTGGCTGTCCTTAAGCTTTCACCGGAAGGATTCTGTTGTAGTTATTTGGTGCACAAACGTCACTGCAATGGTTGCACAGTCTCAGTTTGCGAAAAGAGTGCACTTTTCAGACACAGCGAAGTAAGAACTGAGACGCTTATTCGCGTTCATCTGTACCTGTGAGTACGTTTTGTGTGTTATTTATGTGTGAGGAATGGCGGGCTTGTTTCGATCTGCTTGCCATTTTGCTAGTGTCCTTTCAATCTGTTTCTATGGCATTCATTGCTTCGCCTTTGCGGCAAAGCTGTGAATTTTTTCCGCAGTTGCACCCCTGCTCACTGTTCATGTGAATGTATGCCAGTGTTTGTTTATGGCATATAATTGAGTGATGAAATAATTTGGTTTGCTCTATGAACTTAACCAACAAAGTCACCTGCTACAAATTTGTAGTAGCGCCTAGTTTGTGATATTCAGTTCAGAGGTAGCTTAATTGGGTTCTGCCATAGAGTGTTTGTGCATTTTAGTGCCTAACCACTCCTTCGATCTCCGCCTAATTCAACTAGTGTTATAATATGATCCCCCCCGAGCTTGAAATAACAAGCTTTTACTGTAACTATGGCTGTGCAAATATTCTAACTTTTGCATATTTTTCAAATATTGCTTGCTGTTCTATATTAATTATGCCAGAATTTCACCATTTGAACTTCCAGAAATTAAGTATGTATAATGGTTTATAGTAACAGATAGTTACCGTGCACTGTGCTTGGCCGTGCATTTGGTGGTGGCGGCAAGCTTGGCCAGTTGTGGGCCTGGTGCCGATGTGTAAAATGCTCATCTCGGGTTCCTATGAGCAATGCGATTCATTGCTCTCAACAAAAGCACATTGTGGCTTCTTCCCTTTTGCATGTCGGCAAGTGTCATATTCTTGCTCACTAAGTTCAGATTCTTCTTGTAGATTCCTTTGTTTCTTGCAGCTCACCCTAACGAAAGCTCTACAATTATCATTGAAACTGCAACAATAGCTCAAGGAAGTTTTGTCCGTATACTGATGTTTTTATCCAGAAGAGAACTGGCCTACTTGAATTCTTCAGCACCTGTTGTTATGGGGTAGTTACATGCATTTTCCACTTCCATTCTTCCCTTTTCGTTTTTTTTTTCTGGTGCTGTATAAGCAGGTCATTTTACCTTTTTTGTAGGCTGTATGTTTGTGTGTTTGTGCAATGAAATTGAGTTGTGATTCTGAGCTGGTCCTCGTCAACTCTGTGTGTGCTGTTGTCTACTGTTTTTGCTGAGAAGTTTAATTATTACTGATCCTAGTAAATGAGTCCTTGGTTGTGTTGGTCACATACTAGCCTTGGCTCTTACCTCTACTAAACTAATAGCTTACAAACCAATTGTGAGGCCTCAAGTTGACAATGCTAATGGCATTTTCGTTCCTCGTCGAGGTAACGTACTCCATGCCTACAGAACCGTGCCTGCAGATTTATTGTTTCAGTGATGTGATATATGTGCCAATTGCCCCAAACTTCTCCAAAAGACATCGCGGTACATTGGGCTACATTTTCACTATTCTGCACAAGAGCTTTGCCAAGCATGGCGTTTTCATGTTTTGAAGACGGAACTAATTTCTCGTTGCCGAAATGTTTGAGCATGCGCATATTTTGATAATACGCTGGGCCAACAGCACGCTACATTGGCTGTGAGCATTCGTAGACCTAAGGGAAAACGGTTGCTCCTATGCAGTACTGGTCGGACTGCTTTTGATTTTACCACTGAGTGCGTATAACATAATTCATCAGAGGAAGGAAGAAACCCACTTTTATCAAAACGTCATTTTTCAAATTAGTCAGGCAACTTGGGTGTAAACTTTCATTCTCTTCAATTTGCAAATGTTGAAAGTTTAATGTTTGCAGGCCTGCCCTCCTAAGAATGTGAATACAGGTAAAGAAAAAATGGCAGTTACAGAAAGTTGCCAACTAAACATTTAGAACGTCTAGTTTATGCGCCGGATTTTCCTGCGGAAGGGCAACCGAATTTTCACATGCTTTTGAATTCCCAGGCGTGATGTTGAAAGCTATGACAAATGTGTACCACCAGTTTGGCAGGAGGGTGCGAAAAAGGCAATCGCCCCCCTCAAACCACATCAGCACTTACTCAGGCTGTACCAGTGCTTTAACCGCTCCTCCAGCCTCAACGAAACATCCGTTTTCACCGCCCAAGTTCAAATCCTGCCGACACCCATGCCGCCACTCGATTGTTGCACATGCACACCCTGATTTCTGTTGACGCGAGCCGCTGCATTCAAAATCAGAAAGTTGTTTTTATCTATTCAACCCTTTCAGAATTCGACTAGTGTAAAGTTGTTCGTGGACTCGGCACCGCAGTGCACATCTGCGGCTGCCACTGATGAGGCAGTCAAGTTGTCAGCACTTGTTAGGGCTATCCAGGGAATTTTCAACTTGGCATGTCACACCGGAAAGGTTCTTCTTTACTTGATATAATCAGGCGCAAAAGAGATTGCAATCACGAGGGCAGCACAGGTGCAACCAAGTTTGGGTTTGCCGTTGCGAGGACAGTTGTGACAACTATCCTGCATCTTCAGGTTTTTACAACGGAAGCTGTCACGAGATCACAGCACAATTCACGTGCAGCGCCGTAGTTGTCCGCCACCGCCGCTGCCGCTAGTGTTCGTATCCACTATCGCATGACATAAGAAGAAAAAAAAAGCCTCAGTAAATAAGAAACACTAAAGACACATTGGGATTCAAACCTCGATCCCTTGTGTGCTAGCCTAGTATTCTACCACTACGCCACTCTGGTGCTTTTTTTCTTTTTAATACATGAAAATAATGCAATCAAATGATATGATACATAGCAATACAATCAGTTGTTTTAATTATATGCTCACGTGCACACATGTACAAGACACCATTTCATACAGTACAACAAACCTTCAAAAGGCTGGGCAGCAGCAGTGCCGGCAGTATGCCTAACCGCTTCGTTTTTATTCTGCAGGTTTTCAGATTCCTGACGACCCTGAATCAACACTCCTGTGTAACAACCTGCTTTGAGCATGTGCCGACCACTGCTGCGTTATCGTTCTTTGGGAACTTCACGCCCAGCATCAACCGTTACCATATGGACTGCTCTGTCACGCGCGCGTGTGCCTTCCGTGGTGTGCCCTGCAGCTGTTTAGCCGGAGTGCTACATGCGCAAGACCACCTCGACCAGCCAATCATCGACTGTCATCATTCTGTTACGTCATCAAAGAAAAGTATAAAACCCCTGGACCTGGTCTCCGTCGTCAGTGGGCTGGGCAGCGGCAGTGCCGGCAGTATGCCTAACCGCTTCGTTTTTATTCTGCTGGTTTTCAGATTCCTGACGACCCTGAATCAACAATCCTGTGTAACAACCTGTTTTGAGCATGTGCCGACCACCGCTGCATTATCGTTCTTTGGGAACTTCACGCCCAGCATCAACCGTTACCATATGGACTGCTCTGTCACGCGCGCGTGTGCCTTCCGTGGTGTGCCCTGCAGCTGTTTAACCGGAGTGCTACATGCGCAAGACCACCTCGACCAGCCAATCATCGACTGTCATCATTCTGTTACGTCATCAAAGAAAAGTATAAAACCCCTGGACCTGGTCTCCGTCGTCAATGGGCTGGGCAGCGGCAGTGCTGGCAGTATGCCTAACCGCTTCGTTTTTATTCTGCAGGTTTTCAGATTCGTGACGACCCTCAATCAACACTCCTGTGTAACAACCTGTTTTGAGCATGGGCCGACCACCGCTGCGTTATCGTTCTTTGGGAACTTCACGCCCAGCATCAACCGTTACCATACGGACTGCTCTGTCACGCGCGCGTGTGCCTTCCGTGGTGTGCCCTGCAGCTGTTTAACCGGAGTGCTACATGCGCAAGACCACCTCGACCAGCCAATCATCGACTGTCATCATTCTGTTACGTCATCAAAGAAAAGTATTAAACCCCTGGACCTGGTCTCCGTCGTCAGTGGGCAGGGCAGCGGCAGTGCCGGCAGTATGCCTAACCGCTTCGTTTTTATTCTGCAGGTATGTTATCTTGATCTTACCAAGTGTTTTCGCTCTGACGATCGGTATTTGCTGCTGCTGCCCTGCCCACACAATTTTGTCAGTGTTTGTTCTCATGCCGTATATAGTTTACTTCGCCTTCTCTTGAGCGGCGAGGTTGAACTAAATCCCGGCCTCCCTAAACCTTCTGCCGCTAAAGGAAGCAGTAATGATGGGAATGCTCAGGGGCCCACGACACGTTTTAAGAATGAGGCAGGCACTGTTTTGATGGATGGTAACTCGTCTGTGGAGCAACTCCTTTCTAAAATCCTCGACGGTCAAAGTCAAATGGTTAAAGATATCCTTGACATCAAAAATTTTCACCATACCGTCAACGCTAGATTGGATTCTCTGGATTCGCGTGTTTCGGCCCTTGAGTCTTCCCATGCCGTCTCAGCACCGCCTGTTTCATTGGTACCATTCAACAGTGAATTTGCGGCTTTGTCACAGATGGTTAATGAACTGAGATTAAAAAATGATGATTTTGAAAATCGCATGAGACGCAACAACTTAATCTTGCATGGTTTGAAAAAAGAGGACGACGAAAATAGTGACAGTCTCCGGGCGAGGGTGTCACAAGTATTCAGTGATACCTTGCTCATAGACTGTCCTCCCATTGAACGTTGTCATAGGCTAGGGCGGTCCCGAGTCAACCATGTTCGGCCCGTCATTATGAGGCTTCTAGACTTCAGCAATAAAATAAAAGTGATGAAGAACGTCTCAAAGTTCAAAGGATCCGACTGCTACGTTACGGAAGATTATTCCCAAAGTGTGCGCTCTGTCCGGAGAAAGCTCTGGGATGCTTCTGCTTCATTTCGTGACAGCGGGTCTAAAGTACGTTTGCGCTTCAGTAAACTTTTTATTGATGACATTCAGTATACCTTAGATGCAACTTCTAACACGCTTGTTAAAGTACCCTTCCGTAGATCTTCACGTCACCCTGCTCCCACCGCTGAATCTTCATCTCCTCCCTGACTACCCCTATATCCATGTAATGACCTAATAATTTTGAATGTCAATGCAAGAAGTCTACTGAATAAATTTCCTAGCTTCGTCTCTCTGGTATCCACGTTTTCCCCGCACATAGTAGGTGTAACTGAATCTTGGCTACATGAAGGCGTTTACGACTCTGAGATAACTCCACCCGGGTACGCCCTAGTTCGTTGTGATCGACGGAGCGGCAAAGGCGGGGGAGTTGCTTTACTATTTCGGTCGGACTTGACGTTCTCTGTTTTGCCTGTGCCTCTAGATGTTGAATCGGTATGGTGCAAGCTTTACTTAAACAAGCATCATCTCATGGTTGGTGTCTGCTACTGCCCACCTGGCACCTCCGTCGATCATATACGCAATCTCAATAGTTATATTTATAACCACAATATTGGTTCATCTAATATTATCTGTATTGGTGATTAAATGCACCCGGAATTCATTAGCCTTCTCTGACACCTTTCGGTCGAGAACCTGGCCTCGGCCGAGAGCTAATCAATTTTTCGTTGTTGCATGACTTGGTGCAGTTGGTTAGTGATGCAACTCGACTGGACGCACTTCTCGACCTAATGTTTGTAAGCTCTAACATTGCGGAGGCTGGATTTATATGTGAAACTACCGAAGGTATATCGGATCATAAGGCAGTCATCGTGACCCTGTCTTATCCTGTGTTTAAAACCTTGTATTCGTTCACAACATTCCCGGATTTTAATCGTGCTAACGATACTTCGATCTTGGATGGCCTTGCTGATGCTTTTTCTCTGTTCGAATCCATGGGCAGCAACTGTGACGTAGATACTCTTGTGTCGTACTTTGAAAATACTGTAAAGTCGTGCATTCATCGCTTTGTTCCAATAAAAACTAAAAAAAAAACGAATAAGAAACTTCCTTGGATGAATAGAGATATTCTTCACCTATCTCGTCGTGTACGCAGGCTGAGGCGTAGAATGAATCCTGATATACCTAATAGCACGAATGAGTTCCTGAAAGCTAAAAAACAGCTTGCTGCAATGATGGCTTCTGCAAAGGATTTTTTCTTTGGCACACAATTACACTCTTTACTCAAAAATAATCCTCGCAAATTCTGGACATCACTTCTGCCTAGTAGCTGCTCTTCCTCCTCATTCTTGATTAACGGTGAAACTATTACTGATGACCAGAAAATCTCCCATGCGTTTAATACTTACTTCCACTCTGTATTTTCTGTCGATAATCATGATGCCCCTGCCTTTAACTCCCCTTCCGATATAGGCTCAATTACTGATGTAACTATCAGTCATGCTGGTGTGTTGAATCTTATTCTGAATCTAGACGCAAAAAAGGGAGACGGTCCCGATGGTATTCCAAACTCTTATTTAATTCGATATGCATTATGGACATCTCGTTACCTTACCATCGTATTTCAGAAGTGTTTATCCTCGGGTGTTTTTCCTGTGCCTGGAAACCGGCCAAGGTTCGGCCGATTTATAAGTCTGGTGATAAGCAGCTTTTGCCAAACTATCGTCCCATCTCGCTGACACCACATTCCGGCAAGCTATTGGAGCACATCATTTATAAACATATAATCGACTTTCTTGAGACTAACAACGTCTTATCTAATCTGCAGCATGGCTTTCGTAGGGGATTCAGCACTTTAACCCAATTGACAGAATTTACCCATGACATTTCTGCAAGTCTTGACTGCGGCCACCAGGTCGACGTAATATTTATTGATTTCGCAAAAGCTTTCGACACTGTTTCGCATTCTAAGTTGCTCAAAAAACTCGGTGCCATCCTAAAAAATTCCAGTCTAGTAGACCTAATTGCCAATTTTCTGTATAATCGCTCCCAATACGTTAGCTTTAACTCTGGCAATTCATCTCAAATCAAAGTCACATCAGGGGTACCACAAGGGTCCGTTCTTGGTCCTTTATTATTTTTGATTTTTATTAATGACTTACCACAATCTATTACCTGTAAATTACGTCTCTACGCCAATGATTGCATTCTATATAACACCATTAACTCCGTCCAAGATCACTATCTTCTCAATGATTCGTTTAGTGCCTTTTGCTCTTGGTGTGACACATGGCAAATGAATATCAATTTCCATAAAACTTTCTCGATGTCGTTCACTACCAAAACGCAGACTTCCGTTTTCAACTACTCTTTCAATGACCTAATGCTCCAAAGGGTTTCAGATTATAAATACCTTGGCGTGATTTTCACCACTAACCTCTCCTGGTCTAAACATATCAATTCAGTCTGCTCCAAATCTCTTAAAAAACTAGGCTACCTAAGACGTACCCTCAGAACTTCCCCACTTGAAACTAAATTAATAATGTACAAAACACTAATTCGTCCAGTTCTTGATTATGCCTCTATCGTTTGGTGTCCGTACAAAAAAAGAGAAATAAAACAAATTGAATCTGTGCAAAAAAAAGCAATCCGTTTCATTTGTCGACGCTATGACCACCATTATTCGCCTACATCCGCCATTACTACTTTAAATCTAACCTCACTCTCTACTCGACGCGATATCGAGTCGCTCAAATTCCTGCATGCCATCGTTCACTCAGTTAACCGTCTCTCCGATAACAGCTATCTTACGTATGCTATGCCAACCGTTACTCGAAATAATCGTGCCCTAAACCTCGCCCCTTTTCATGCACACACCAATCTATTCAAATTTAGCTTTTTTCCTAGAACGATAGAACAATGGAATTTACTGCCGGATGAGATTAAGAGTGCATCGATAAATCAATTCCTGCCTTCTCTTGAAAGTCGTATCTAACCAATAGTTCCTTGCTTTGTTCTGTTAATATGTATGCCCCGCAGTGCCCATTCATTGGATATTTATTTTTGTACTGAATGGAATTGCCATGTATATTGTATTTTGTTCGTGTGTTATATTGTAGTGTGTTCCCGGAAGTGGTACTTTTGTAATTCACTGCTCTGTTCTTTTTCACCCACTCCTGCTATAGCCCTTAATGGGCTGCAGTATGTAAATAAAAAAAAAAGTCCGGTAAACAAACACACATGTCCAAAAGTCTAAGCCACTCCACAACAGGGTTGAAAGTCACTACAACACTACGTACATTGGCCGTCTCTTCTTGAAAACAAACTTTGTCGAGCGAGGTGGCTCAGCATGTCAGTGAATCATGCGACTCCGCAATAATGAATGGAGGCCCAACAACATGATTAAATCGTATGGCACGTTATTATTAAGGGTATTTATTAACAGTAGAAACCTAACACCATGAGCTGTTCTAGGAAATTTGTTTTTGATGGTTCTCTTAAGAATGTCCCAGAAATGATACGCATCACAGCAATGAATAATACAATAGTTGATTATTTGAGGCTCGTTGCACGCTTTGCAGTTTAGAGCCCAGGGCACATATATACCTTTTTCATGAAGCCACATCTTTACAGGTAATGTGGAGGTGTGTAGCTTAAAGAAGAACGTTTTTGCTGCTGACGATTTACACATTTTATGCACACGGTAAAACGCATCTTGACCAGTTCGAGATGAATGTTGCTCTCGATAAACAGGTTGAGGGAAAAGGGTGCTGACAAGCGCAGTAGTGAGTGTCGTCCTGTCTACAATGTAGAGATATTTAAAAGTTAATCTGACTTTCAAAAACTGCATAGCTTCAACAATTTCTTTCAAGAAACGCCACAATTGCAAGTTTTCAGCCACTTTTGTCATGACAAAAAGAGAAGGGAGGTGGTAAGCAAGTCGATTCCGGATAATAGCCAAAAGAAACAGGTGACACACATCCTTTAGGTAAAAAAATAGCATCACGAGTAAAAAAATAGCATCACTGGGAAAATAACTGCATATTTTAAATTGGCAAACAAACATACACAAAACTGAGTGAGTTTCGTTTCAGTCAATGAAAAACTTCTCAGAAGTTTTCAGGTGAAGTGTCCTTCTTTAATATTGTGTCTAACGAAGAAAAACAAGCCCTCGAAAGTACTTCTTTGTTCTTACTCAGTCACGGCACTTGCATTGACAACGGTTGTGCAGCTGATGACACTTGTGGCCCAACCACGCTGGACTGGCAGCCCCTTAGTGCCAGCAGCTATGCCGTCGGCCAGCTGTCGGGGTCCATGGTAGTGCGTGACCTCCGACAACCCAATCAGGACGTGCTTCGCGTGGAGTTGAGTCAGCGGCCTCTGCGCCGAATTCTCTTCTGCCCAGAAACGTGAGTGACCATTGCTAATCTTGATGCAACGCCTTTCTCATTTTACTTATCCCAACCTATTGCTCTAAGGTTTTCAATATGTAGCATTTTCCACAATATCTATTGGAGGGAGCTCTGATGCTCCAATCATTCAATATCATGGAGATGATGGGTAGTCCATGGATTGGCCTAATCTTCGAACTTCGAATTCACTTGTACCTTCATTTATTGTTGTGTTTGGTATTTGTTTTTCATAAAAAAAAATGGATCATTGAGAACTTAGTGCACCGACCTGAATTGATAAGCCTAAAAAGCTTAAAAGAAGCAGTGACATCAACTTTACACATTTCAAGTTTTTGCGTCGGCATGTAGTGGTCTATCCTCTAGTAATGATTTGGTACTGTTAATGCAGAGTTGATATAATGTATGTAATATTGAGTAATATTGCAAGTATTGAGCTCAACTTAAAATGGGTGGAGAACCTTCAACTTTCAGTGCTGTAAGCAGTCATCTCTAGCGGCCATGCCCCATCTTATCATTTGGCCATACGACATGCTGACGCAAGTTGCAGCTGACTTTTCAGGGGCTCGGCGCCACTGATGCCAATTTAGCGGATTTCCCGCTAAGTCTGGAAGATTTTATTTTATGTTGACGGGAAAAGAAATCAGTCTAGCGGGTTTTCTGACAGGCCATTTGTGCACGTAGCGGGTTTCTGGCGAATACCTCACACAGTGGACCGATTCAAAATCGCCCTGCAAGAAATCATTTTCGTGTTTTTTGAAAATGCGGAAATTGTTTAACTTCAGAGGCTCCTGTTCACTTGCTCCGTCTATCTAAGACAAACAAATCCGTGAGGTTTCAAAGCGGCGATCGCTTTCTAAGTGATAAGTAACGGAGGAGCTGCGATGCACCAAATTGTAGACTCTGCGCCCCCCGCCGCTTGCCGTGCTAACAGCGAGTCCGCTATCATGCATGGAGTGGGCTCGTTCGTTGCACCGCAAGCGGCAGGGGGCGCCTGTAGTCCCGGTGGGAAGTTAGGCGTTCAAAGTTACAGAGAACAAAGGATAATGTCCGACTGCTTGGTGTCGGAAAACGGTCCTGTTTATTCTCCGTGTAACCCGACTCCCCTTCCTCTTGAGTTATGCCGAAAGTGGTATATTCGCAGAAGTTCAGGACGGAATGGTTAAGGGATCCCTTACTCAGCAAATGGCTGGAGTGCAAAGCGTCTGCTGATGGAAAACCAGTTGCCACGTGCAAGCGTTGCGGCTGTCAACTAGGCAGCAGATATTCGGACGTGAAAGCTCTAGCGAACTCTATGAAGCATAGGGAACTGGCTGGCAGTTCTTCGATCTAGAAGAAACTGGGCTTCACTACAAAAAGGCTAGTCCAACCAGGGAATGCCGCTGAGGGCAGAACTGCTCTATTTATCGCCGAACATTCTTCAATTATGACTGCTGATCACTTGTGCCAACTCTGTAAGAAGTCGTTTTCTGACAGCAAAGCTGCAAGAGCGTATCAAATGCGCCGCTCTAAGTGCACTTACGTGATTAAGAACGTTCTTCATCCACACAAGGCGGATCTGGCACGGGACATTGGGGAGAGCTATTACAGCTTGATCATACATGAGTCGACCGACATCAGTGTCACAAAATTCCTCGCCATTCCTGTCATCTATCACAGTGTCACCAAGTCAGGGATCATGACCACATTATTAAACTTGTGCACCTTGGAAGTGTGCACGGCAGATGGAATTGTGGCGGCCGTGAAATCCACTCTGATGGAGTACTTTCTCCGCGCATCAAGCACAAGTTATAGGCACAAGTGGATCCAACACTGTGAATAACAATGATGAAAGCAAAGATATCACGCCAGATGAAGAACAGCTTCACTTGCCCATGAGATACTGTGCGACCTAGCAAATATAAGATTCAATGGCACGCCTGCAAGGTGTATATACATAGCAAAGGAGTGCACTCTGCATATAAAATCGAGTGAAAAAAAAATTGTGCCATAAAATCATTTGCATGAGACTATATCACTTCACAATTCTGTGAAACCTCACAGCAACACAATCATGCCTGTGCACGAAACAGCCCCTTACTATGCTGAACAAAACCTAAACATTTTTGTAATAGTCGCACGGTGTCTGCTTCAGAATGTAATCTAAGAGGGCCGCCAGTTGTCAGGTCAGTTTTCTTGTACTAAAAAACCGTGGACCTTGACCATCTTCCTGATTCAGTACATGAAGGAAGCTTGAAAACTGGGCTTTTCTATGAGCTCACTGCCTTATTCGTCGCCTTATTGCAAGTCGCCATGATCACTGCAAGCTCGTAAGCAATGCAGCGTGATAAGCAAAGCGGAGCAATTTAATGTGTGACTAAAGCAGTATCTTTTTTCAGTTCTTTCAGTATTTCCAGTTCGTCCTAGCATCGATGCACACTCATTGAATCACAGCTGCTTGGATGTAAAGCAGCGTTGATGATGTTCCTTCTCAAATAAAGATTTCGATTTTGCTTAAACAGAAAGAGGTTCTATCGGTCCATAAAACGTTTTCTAGCTCCGATCAGTGTTTGCGTCATCATTGACATAAAATTTTAGGCTAGGCCAAGCAGGATGAAATCATCACAAGGTGCTGTAATGTCATAGGGCCCCTGCTCAGTGGTCGCCTATTCTGCATTGATTGAACGCAAGACACGACAACATTGAATAAGCGGCCTAGCCTGCTGAAAGCCCAGAGTGCGAGGTCATGAGACACAAAGGGCTATTTTCACAGCAGAAGCCTAGGACAAATTTTATTATGTAATTACGTGATCAATGTGCGAAAGGAAAAATTTGGCTCGGTTCTTGGTTTCTCTTTGCCCAGGTGACAATGACCACTGGGGAAAGTGGGAGTGCTCTGCCCCCCTAGCTTTTCTCAGTGTAGGCCTAATGTCCCCCCCCCCCCTTTTTTTTTTTCTTCTGGCAGATACCCTGATGCATAACTTGCATGGAACACCGCCATACCTCACCCTAATTTAAGCTTCTCGCTGTCAGTAGTCTTCTCTAATGCACGCAGTTTTTTTTCCAAAGCGCGACGCTTTTTTTTAGCTTGTTTTATCGTCCAGCAATAACGTTTGGTAATAGCTGAGACATGGCTAACAAATGATGTAACCGATGCAGAGGTGCTACATCACTTACAAGGATTACACCTTTATCGGAAGGACCATACGAGCGCACGAGGGGGTGGTGTTCTGATAGCCGTGCATGAAAAATTATCGTGCTATTTAGGCCAGGACTGAGGCTCCCGAGTTGGAAATTCTCTGGGTTGTTTTCCGTGCTTGCCTCCATACCGTCCTTATTGGTGTCTTTTATAGGCCTCCGCATATTATCCCTGATTTCACATCTAAACTAAACAACAATCTGAGTGACCATAGTGAGCGCTACTCAAGAGCGGAGATGCTCCTTCTTGGCGATTTCAATCATATAGATTGGAGTGGTAGCATCCCGTCAGCTGTAGGCTGCGAGTCCGCTATAGATTTCGTAGACTCCTGTCTCAACTGCAATCTTATCCAACTGGTATCCCAGCCAGCGTGCATCACAGAAAGCAATTCCATCTTTGATTTAATACTAACTTGTTATCCCGAGAGCCTATCATCAGTAATATTGTTACGCGAAATAAGTGCCGCACTAGGAAAAGAAGAAAGAAGCTAAGGGGGACAAACGAAAAAGAAGACCTCTCTTGCATCCTGGGTCTATACGGCTCGTCATCCGAACCGTGTACCAATAAACCCCCAAACGTCTACTGAGGACGTACAGAGTGCTTGAGGTGGGGGTATAACAACCAAGGACGGGACCGTTACCCTTAGGACTTCGCCGGAGTTGTTGCCTCGCCGGCCTGTCTCCTTCCTTGCCCTCCATGTCCAACAATGGAGACGCTCAGAAAGCAGCGCCCAGCGCTACTTGGCCACACCTCAAGAAGCCAGGGCCCTTCTCGGGCAAGGCAACTGAAGATGAGATGACTGGCTCAATCATTACAAGCGAGTGAGCAACTACAACAAATGGAATGCTGCTTCCCAACTATCACGCGTGGTTTTCTGCCTCACTGATGTTGCCCTCGTTTGGTACGAAAACCACAAGGATATTCTGACTACATACATGGAACCCCGTCCTTGAGGAGATCAAGAAGTATTTTGGTAACTTAGCTGCAAAATAAGCGTGCTGAGCAGAATCTTACACATAAAGCTCAGCTACCCGATGAGACCTGCACTGTATACAATGGAAACCCACGATAACGAAACCCCACTAGTACGAAATCCTCGCGGTAACGAAGTATTTTCGGATCCCCGGCGAACGTTCATAGAAGGCCATGTATTACGTATCTCGCGGCAACGAAATGTTTTTAGACAGCGATCCCGCATTAACGAATTTTCTACCATGGTGCGGGCGTTATTTTACCCGCCCGCCAAAGGTTAACCGTCGAAAATATTGTCACGAACAAAACAAGACCTGCAGCCAGGAGTTCACTTGAACCAGACCAATGAAGATGTTCTCTTCTTCTTCGCGCCCAAAATCGCGTATGAGCCACAGTGGCTCGTTCATCAATGGTGGCATTACCCCCTCTCCCAAGAAGCATCGTTTTGATGCTGTACATGAAGGCAAAAAAAAGAAAAGAAAATTATATGAAAATTAGCATGCGAGCAAAATGAATGGCGTAAGGCGGAATAACGTAGTTGGTTGTGGGGACAAAAGTTAAATGAGAAATAAGAAAAATAGGAAAAATGTAAGGAAAAGACGAAACAAAAAGAAAGACGCGAAGTTATCAATGAAGTCAGTCACTCACTGGCGATTCACAGCGCAAAAAGTATGCGTGCCGTGCACATACCAGTAGGCGTCACCAGATGGCCACCTGCCGTGCACAACTGAGGTCCTTGCCATGGCGTGGTAACCTTCCGCAGTTCCGATGCCAGTGTGGCGCTCATTACGGAATAGTCGGCACCGGTGTCGACGAGGGCGTTAATAGCATGATTGTCGACGAAGACGGCAATTTCGGCAGAAACAATCTTTTTGCTGTGGGAGAACACTGCAAAACCGGAATCACCCTCGTCCGGTCGTTGCGTCGAAGGAGGGTGTTTTACAGTTCGCCGGGCCGCGACTTCACCCCCAGAAGTCGCCGTTCCTAGTTTCCCCTGCGGGGATTTGGTGACCGGCTCCTGAAAGGAGCGGAAGACGATGAGGGCAAACTGGGTGACGTAGACCGGCGAGGCGATGGTGATCTCGACTGGTGGTGTGCCGAATAGTCGAAGGAGTACGTCGGCCCGTGAGATAGGCTTCAATTTCGCGGGGGCGCTCACCGTAGCGCGGGCATCGAGCATCAGGGGGGACGCCGCGGAGACCTAGTTGCCAGTATTGACAGTTCCGGTATACGTGACCCGCTTCGCCACAGTGATAGCAGAGCGGACGGTTATCCGAGGTGCGCCACGTGCTTGCCTTGCTACCACTTTGTCTTGAGATAGACGGCGGATAGGTGGGTGGGCTCGAAAACCTTGAGCCGAGAGGTGGGCTCGAAGCAGTGTCGTGAAATGGCTGCATAGCCTGGTACCTTGGCCGCATAGCAGTGTCTGTAGCCGGTGGCGCAGGGGATCGCAATGCCGCTGCGTGTCAGGACTGGGGCCTCGGGAATCGGCGGTGCGATTGGGGCCAGGGGTGTGACGGCCTGCCGGACTTCTTGTCTGATTACATCCGCGAGGGCTGACACAGGTGGATGGGATCCCACTGCCTGAAGCTGTCGCAATTCGTCCCGAACGATACTTCGAATGAAGTCTGCGAGGGTCTGTCTCTCTCGCTGTCAGAGCCGATAGAGCACGTGGTGGCCGGGATCTGGCGTTCGTATTGTGACGACCGCTGCTGCAGCGTACGTTCCATCGTAGTTGCCTCACTGATGAACTGGGCGACTGTCGTCGGTGGATTGCGCACGAGCCCAGCGAAAAGCTGTTCTTTTACTCCGCGCATCAAATGCCGCACTTTCTTTTCCTCAGGCATGGCAGGGTCCGCGCGCTTGAAGAGCCCAAGCATGTCCTCGACAAACATGGATACACGTTCGTTCGGCCGTTGGTTTCTGCAGGATATGGCTTGTTCAGCCCTCTCCTTCCTCTCGGTGTTGCGATAGGCGTCACAGAGCTGTCGGCTAAACTCTTGCCATGTTGCAAAGGAGCCCTCGTGGTTCTCGTACCACGTCTTCGCAGAATCCTCCAAGTAGAAGTAAACTCGGCGCAGCTTGCGAACATCGTCCCATTCGTTGATACTGGCAACCCGATCAAAATGGTCTAGCCAGTCATCAACATCCTCGAAGATGTCTCCATGGAACGGCTTTGGTGTCTGTGGCACGTGAAAAACATGGGCGAGATGAGAATCATGGGCATCGCTGGTTTGGACCGCCTGGCTTGTCATCGCAGTTGCCATCTTTCTGGGTGTCGATGCCAAGGGACCAAATTCAGGGGGTAACCCACGCAGGCGGCGGCTGATCCTTGCTCTGGGAGATGTAGCTGTCTCCACGATGGCCGACACAGCCGAAGTACACGTACCCAGCACCTCCACCAGTAATGTCACGAACAAAACAAGACCCGCAGCCAGGAGTTCACTTGAACCAGAGCAACGAAGATGTTCTCTTCTTCTTCGCGCCCAAAATCGCGTATGAGCCACAGTGGCTCGTTCATCAATGGTGGCAATATGCTCGTGTGCGTGTTATGCGCACTCAAAATTTGTAAACGTCTACTTTTGCCGTGCTAGCGTGGTTACCGCCATTTTTGTTTACTTATATCGGCGATGGGGTCTGTGTATGGCAACATGCCTGGCCACACTGCAGCAGGCGATGGCAAATGATCATGATGGAGTGCAGATGGCGTCGTTGGACAAGCTCAACAGGCACGGCGGCTTCACCACCACCGGGCTTCACCACCACCGTGCAAGCATCACGCATGGATTGCGCTTCGGCCTCACCAGACGAAGATTTGGACGAAGGCGCACTTGACGGCGAGAGTGGTGGCAGTGCAGTGCCTCTATCCTTGACTAACGCCTGGGGTGAACTTCGAGCCATCGACATCGACATTCTAGATGAACTCACCGTTGATGCATTCGTTCGTGCCGATGACGACGTAGTCGTGTACGAGGAAGTGACCGACAAGGCAATTATCAAAAGCGCGCGCGAAGTTGACGACACCGAGGACCAAGAAGAGACGCATGGGGAGAAATCCAACCCGCGGATTGTTTGAGATGCGCTGGATACCCTTCGCTCCTTCTTCGGCGTACATGACGACGACATAGCAATGGACCACTTTTTCCAGTGCGAAGGGAGAGCTTTGAAGTTGTGCAATGGCAAGGGTCGGCAAAGTAGGTTGACCGACTTCTTGGAATAAATTTTCGTTCTGCTGCCCGTATCACTGTTTTTATGTCTCATACTCGCGGCAACGAAATTCTCACGAGAACGAAATTTTTCGGTTTCCCCGGCGATTTTGTTACTGCAGGTTTCAACTGTATTTGTTTGTTTGTTGCCTGTAAGTACTGGCACATACCCACTCTGGGGGATAGGCCATGAAAGCTTGTAGTAGCCTATATGTGATACACTGAGTGCCTATTGTTAAAGAACAAAAATACCAAAGAGATCACCTTTGTTCCTCCCCCTTTGCTTCTTCCTCCTTTTCCTAGTGCCGCACTTACACCGCGTAACAATATATCTACGCACCATTAGTGACCGCAAGGCAATCCACGCGACTTTCTCGTTTCAGCCTATAAAATGCCATTTAGTTACTAAAACGATCCGCCTTTATGATAAACTCAATTATAGCGCCTTTAATAATGAACTAACGTATTTTCTTCCCGAATTCGAAAGAATAAGTCAAACACCCTTTGTTGGTGAAAGCTTGGTCATATTCTCTTGTCGAGAAGTTTATTTAAAAAACCACGTTCACCGCAAACCAAAGTAAGCCATGGTTTTCCCATACACTTAAGAAATTATAAAAAACAAGAAGAAACTCTATTTCGATCAGCTGAACAGTCTAAGCTCTCGTCTGCATGGGACAAATATTATGCCACTGAAGATGGAATATCTAAGGGCTACACAAAACGCCGAGCACTCTTTTTTTCATGAGGAGTTACCTAAAATGCTTGCAAACAGCCCTCACAAATTCTGGTGGCGGGTGATGAACCCTCAGTAGACACGCACAATACCTAACTGCTCTAAAGGCGAATTGTGATGCACCTAACAACATTGAATGTGCTAATACTTTTAACAAGGCTTTTTCTCTGTTTTTACCTACGAAAGTTAATTTTCTGAGCTTTCTTCACCTTCTAGTAGTGCAGAGCCTATGTCGCCAATTATTTTTACTACGACCGGGATCATTTTGATCATAGAAAGTAACAAAGTTTAATCGTCTGCAGGCGTGGAGGATATTAGCTCAAAACTCTTGATAAACATTAAACATGTGTGTGCCATGTACTTAACTGTTATTTTTGCAGTCATTATTATCAAGCATTCTGCCACCAGACTAAAAAGTGGGAAAGGTTGTTCCAGTCTTCAAATCAGGCAACAGAGACTCGCCACTAAATTACCGTCCCATATCCTTAACTAGTGTCCCCTTTAAAACCATGAAACATGTCATTTACTCCTATATCATCTACTTCTTAGATTCAATACACTTTTTTCATCCCTGTCAACAATGATTCCGGAAATGTTATTCTTGTGAAACACAGCTGGCCATTTTCCTTCACGACCTACATTCCAACCTTGACTGTAACGTTCAGACTGATGCCATTTTCCTAGATTTTGCTAAAGCATTCAATATTGTTCCTCACAAATGCCTTATTCTAAAATAATCTCTGTTAAATCTACACCACAGCGTACTTGCATGGATCACATCTTTCCTGACTAACCACTCCCAGTTCCTTTTTATGGACAATCTTTGTTCTAACCGACTGCCTGTAACGTCAGGTCGCAGGGGTCTGTCCTAGGACCTCTTCTCTTCCTCATTTATATTAACGATGTATCAACACATGCATGGTGTAAATTTCGCATGTTTGCAGATGGCTGTGTTATTTACCGTTCAGTACCCAACACTCTCATGACCAAACATTAATTCAGCACGACCCTAACAACATACAAACATCGTGTAATCATTGGTTAGTGAAAATAAATCCTAATAGATGTAAAATTGTTTCCTTTTTTCGCTGCCGTAACCCCTTTAAGTTCAAATATTCAATCGCTAATATTCCATTAGAATCAGTTGAGCCATTCAAATACCTTGGTGTCGCCTTGTCTCATGACCTTTCTTGGCTAATCACACCACTATCATCATTTCAGCAGCTAATAAATCACTAAGATTTCTTAGACGACACTTACGTCATACTCCACCACATGTAAAAATGCTTGCTTATAAATCACTGGTGTGATTAAACCTAAAATATGCATCTTCCAACTGGAGCCCCCCCCCCCCCCCCCCCATATATATATCGTAAATGAACTTGAATCAATTTGAAATCGGGCTGCTAGGTTCATTTACTCCGTATATCAGCATCTGATATCAGCATGATATCAGATGCTGAGTGGGCACGTCGGCTGGCATCGGAACGGCGTCATGTCAAACCCATTCCTGTTCTTTGTACAGGTATTCCTGCCTGTGGTGTCTACGGCGGCCAGCGCATCGACTACGCAGACGAAGATAAATGCCATCACGCTCCCGTATCAGCAGCTTACCCATGACCAAGAACCGCACGTGCTGAATCTTTCTACACCGCATGATGGCGCCTCGACTGCATCGACTATGGCTATAAAAGGACGGCTGCAGCAACACCCGCGCAGTGGGCACGTCGGCTGGCATCGGAACGGCGTCATGTCAAACCCATTCCTGTTCTTTGTACAGGTATTCCTGCCTGTGGTGTCTACGGCGGCCAGCGCATCGACTACGCAGACGAAGATAAATGCCATCACGCTCCCGTATCAGCAGCTTACCCATGACCAAGAACCGCACGTGCTGAATCTTTCTACACCGCATGATGGCGCCTCGACTGCATCGACTATGGCTATAAAAGGACGGCTGCAGCAACACCCGCGCAGTGGGCACGTCGGCTGGCATCGGAACGGCGTCATGTCAAACCCATTCCTGTTCTTTGTACAGGTTGGTGTCGATTACTCCTCAGTTAAAACAAGCAATCGTTGTTTTATACAGCTGACGTGCCCAAGCTGTCTACATGCTTTTTTTGTGAATACATGGGATCTTGTACGGTCTTTGCTAATGTTGTGCGGAGACGTAGAGCTCAATCCCGGACCTAGTACCGCGGAACTTCTCAAACAATTACTTGATGGTCAGAAACTTATACAAGAAAGGCTAAACGCCATTGAATCCAAGCTGCAAAAAGTTGACAAAATCGAAAAAACTGTGCAGTGCCTTGAAAAAAGGCTTGTGGATTTAGAAGACCGAAGCAGACGCAACAACCTTGTGGTATTTGGTATTCCGGAAAGCGAGAATGAATCAACCGTTGTCCTAAGCGAGAAGGTCGTTACTGAGCTTTTTAAAGATACTTTGGGAGTAGAAGTACACTCAGTAGAAAGATTACACAGAATGGGGCGTCGCCAACCAAATAAACCTCGCCCTGTGATACTGAAATTGTTCGACCATCGTGAAAAAATAACCGTTCTACAAAACTGTTTTAAGCTAAAAGGAAAGCGCATGTCAGTGTCTGAAGACTTCTCCGCTGCCACTAGGCAAATAAGAAAACAGCTCTGGGATAGCACGGCTGACCTACGCAAATCGGGAAAGAAAGTCAGACTCGTGCACGATAAAATTAGAATTGATGATGAGCTATTTGAATGGGACGACGAACAAATGACTAGAGTATCAGTTTCAAAACGCCGATCTAGGGCAAGGCAAAAAGATGCGTGACCACACAGTCACACAGAAAGTTTTACTTGCCTAAACATTAATGCTCGCAGCATCGTAAATAAAACAACCGATTTGGAAAGCATAGTCATCGCGCACAATCCAGAAATTATAGTAATCACAGAAACATGGCTTAACAGCGACATTGGTGATTACGAAATTACACCCTCGGGTTACTGCATCCTTCGAAACGATAGAGATACGCGTGGTGGCGGAGTTGCGATTATATTCAAGGACTCGCTGGAGTTGTTGAGACTGCCCGACATCATAGGAATCGAATGTGTTGTCGTGAAGGTTATCTTGAAAGAATGTGCATTGATAATTGGCGGTTTCTATAGGCCCCCTAGTTCAGACATATCTTTCTACGAAAGGCTTAATAACTTTTTATTGCCTTATAGAAATCACTCCAGTAATCTAATGCTTGTTGGAGACTTTAACGTTCCCCACGTTGCCTGGGACAATGACTTTCCCTATGCGCTTTCAAATGAGGCTGAACATATTCTTGATCTTGTGTTGTTTCATGATTTAACACAACTTGTTCATGCACCTACTCGAGTCCAAGGTACCAAACAATCAGTCTTGGATCTATTCTTGGTCAACCACAGGGTATTACAGCGAAATCCAACTATCCGAATCTTAGAGGGTATATCGGACCACAAAATTGTATGCCTGGATATGCAATTAAGCTGTATCCACAAGGTGACAAAGCGAGAAACTTTTGTTCCTGTGTTTGCACGTGCAAGTGATGTTGACGTACTTGACGTACTAGACAGCTCTTTCGCACACTTTGTATCCCTCTACGAGTCGGATAAGCACTCGGTTAATCACCTGTGGAACTTTTTCAAAAACCTTGTGACAAAGTGCATTGACGAATTTGTACCACGTAAGCGTAAAATAATACGGAACACTAACCCCTGGATAACCAAAGAGATAGTACGCTTGGGACGAAGACTTAAAAAAGTAAAACAAAAACTGAAACGGCGCAACGAAGCGTCCACAAGCAACTTGGTTTGCGCACTGAGATTGCAGCTTAAAAACTGTATTGCTGACGCTAAAGCTCATTATCAAAACGTGCAACTAAAAAAGTTTATTTCTTCGTCCCCGGCGAAATTTTGGAGGTATCTGTCACCAAATAAAAAATCGGCACCTACTCTTGTCTTAGACGGCAATGCGGTGACTAACAGCTCAGAAACAGCGCGCATACTCAATGAATACTTCTGTTCAGTTTTCACTGATGATAATGGCACGGAACCTGAATTTCTTTTGTTTGGTGATTTGCCACCGATTGACAATATAGAAATAGATGAAGAGGGCGTATTTTCCCTTCTGCTCAAGTTAGATGATAAGAAATCTAGTGGGATCGACAACATACCTAATGCTTTTCTGGTGCGCTACGCAGAATGGTGTTCTAAGTACCTAAACCTAATCTTTCGGAAATCTCTTTCTCGAGCAGAACTTCCTCACGACTGGCGTTACGCCAAAATAACTCCCATACCAAAAAAGGCAAACCAGTACATACCTTCCGCGTACAGACCAATATCGTTGTTATGCGCATGTGTTAAAGTTCTGGAACACATAATATTCAAGCACCTTTCCGCGTTTATCGAAAGCAACAACATAATAGACAGTCGCCAGCATGGCTTCCGACGCGGCTTATCGACGGTTACGCAGCTACTCGAAATGGTACATGACCTTGCCTCTGGTCTGGACAAACAAAGCCAAATTGATATATTATTTCTAGACTTTGAGAAAGCGTTTGACCGCGTGTCACACCGTAAGCTTCTAATCAAATTCAAGGCGATTCTGAAAAATGACTCTTTATTAGCCTGGATCGAAGCATACTTGAGCTGCAGGTACCAGTGCGTCACAGTTGGTGGAACCAACTCGCCATCCGCGCCAGTTCAATCCGGCATACCTCAGGGATCCGTCCTGGGGCCTCTTTTCTTTTTGGTTTTTATAAATGACATTGTCCGCGATATACCAGTTAAGATAAGGCTTTTCGCAGATGACTGCGTGCTTTATCAAGAAGTGAATGATCCTAGCGACCAGCTTCTTTTAAACGATTCTTTATCTAAAATTCAAGACTGGTGTACGAAATGGCAAATGAACATAAACCCCAAAAAAACTGTTGCGATGACCATAACCCTCAAAAAAGATCCTTTAAAATTCCGATACAACCTAGGCAATCACTCCTTATCATTCGTTTCGCAATATACGTACCTTGGCCTTGTAATCACATCTGATTTAAGGTGGAACGATCACATAGCTTACATTGAAAAAAAGGCTTTGAGAAAACTAGGTTATTTACGAAGGACGCTAGCTAAAGCAACCCGCGAGACTAAGCTACTCGCATATAAAACGTACGTAATACCATTACTTGAATACGCGTCGCCTGTATGGGACCCCCACACACAAGCTAACATTGATAAACTTGAATCAATACAGCGAAAATCTGTACGGTTCGTGTTTAATGCCTACCGACACGACACATCTCCATCAGCTCTTTTGGAAAGCGCTAAGCTGAAAACTTTGCAATGGAGACGTTACCATGAAAGAATGAAGTTGTTCTACCTCATATATAATGACAAGCTAGCAATTCGGAAAACCAATTACATTAAACCAATTTTGCGCCGCGAAACGCGCTCCTCCCACCCTAAAAGAATTGATGAGCTTCTCTGTCATACTAACATATATAGGTACTCCTTTTTTCCCCGCGCAATCAACGAGTGGAACAAATTGCCACCAGAGGCTCTGGAAAGTGTCGATCTGAAATCATTTCTCCGTGCGTTACCTGCTCCATCTTTCTGATAGCTACACTCCCATTTCCTTTACAGTGCCTTTGTTCTTGTGCCCATTTTAGACAAAATATTTGCCTTACAATTTGCCACGCTTGTAACTAACATGCCCGGATGTACTTTTTGAATTGTTGCTGACTATTCTTGTACTTGAACTTTTTTTTTTTTTTTTTTTTTTTTTTTCCACACAGCAAAACCTGCTGAGCACTACTTTCGTGCAGTTTTCAGTATAGCCTTGTATGGCACGGCAATTGTGGACTGCATTTCCAGTTTCCTTTCTATGTGAATCAACGCGTTCCTTTTTTTTGTACCACTGTATAATCTGTTCAATATTTTTTTGTACTTCCTGCATTTGTGTTCATTGTACCGCCCACCCCTGCCCAAAGTCTGGCATTCAGACTGGCAGTATTCTTCTAAATAAATAAATAAAATATCAGCATCTCATCTTTGAAGACAGAATCAGGATTGGAAACACTTGCTTCTCGCCGACAGTTTGCCGCCCTCTCTCTTTTCATATGTTGTATTTCAGTTCACTGAATCATCCACCGTACATAACGCCCTCTCCACACATATCTCATCCGCTTTAAGTCGCACTACCACGTGCCTAGACCACAACATTCCAAGCCTCCTTTTTTATACGAGCAGCAAGATACTGGAATGGCCTTCCTCACGCCATTTTTGCCATGATTAACTCATCTATGTTTTCCGAAGTCATTAAAAACATCATTGTATAAATTTAATAAACACCACCTCTTATGTAATACTCCTGAAGGAGGACTTAAAGCAAATAAAGTGAAGTAACAGCTGTCGGCCGTCCACTCGGCATACAGCCACTTCACGTGCGCCTTAAACGGCTTATTAAGGCACACGTCCAGTGGCTGTAGCATGGGAGTCATGCCACCGGGTATGATCACGAGGTGGTAGCGGTGGTCAGCGAGGCCCGCTTTCACTGCGTCAGTGCAGTGGCCTTGAAACAAGTCAAACACCAGCATCGACCGCCGTTCCAACATAGTGCCCGGCCTCTTCTCCCAGCTCGTGCGAATCCAGTCACAGACGAGGTCACCATTCATTCACACGTTATCTTCGGTTCGCACAACAATCCCTGGTGGCGGTGGAGTGCTGGGTAGCGTTTGGCGCTTGAAGAATATGTACGGGCGCAGTTTAGTACCGTCTGCCAAAGCGCACATCATTGTGCAGCGTAGTTTGGTGTTTCTGCCAGTCAGTATGCTTACAGATTTCGAGCCCTTTTTCTGCAGAATGGTGTTCATAGGCATCTCGAAGTACACGTCCGTTCGATCACCATTTCCGTCCTGGGAGAGCGAGCAGTTGTGCTCCTTCGGCAGCCAGATGACGTAACCTTGATAGCTCAACAGCTTATCCCCTAGGCGTTGTGAAGCCGCTGGCACATAGTCGTTCGCCGCCGCATCTACAATCTGTGCCTGGCCATGAATCGCTGGAGCCATCCACGGCTTACCCGAAACTCACGTGAAATGTTCATCTTGCGGGCCAGCCTCAGCGCTTCCCTTTGCGCCATCTCTGTTGGCACAGTGTGGCCGCTACTCCTCCGCTCCTCAATAAATTTGACAAGCTGCGTCTCAAGAAGGGGGTACACATCAGCCTTCGGGCCGCGAAATGCTCGCTTCTCCTTGCATGCACTTTCGAGAGAGAGGCTTTTTTTTTTTTCGCAAGTCGCGAATGCAGGGCTCGGTGTCGTCGTGCCTCCTCGCAGCAGCTCTGATGTCAGTTTCTTCCACAGCAGCTACAATCTTGAGTTTTTCTTTGCGGTGATTGCCGCCGAGACCAACTCATGGTGCCTCCCTAGACAAAGCTGACCAATGGTGCAAACTGGCACACCTGACTCGAAAAAATACGCTTGAAATCGCTGTTGTGACGCTGTTGACCAAATTAAACAAACCCCACAAAAAGTAAATAAACACACTACGGAGCGGATATGTCTGTGGCCTGCGTTGGATTTTATTGCCTTTGCACCAGATGATGCCGATGGGGATGCGGACTGCACGGGAGGCCATGCATTGCTGTGAAGTTTACCTCCGATTCCGGATTATTGGCAGATAGCCCGCACCCCCACTTTTCAGGTGATTTTTTTTTTAATTTTTGGTGCGGTTTATATGCAAGAAAATACGGTACACTTATAAACCTATTCTATGTTTGTAAACACGGTAGGCGCCGAGTGAAGTCACGGCGCATATGCTCCGCCCAGTCGTCCCAGCTAAAAGCGTACTGCCGGACTCTACGATTGCGTGACGACGAGCGCAGCGTGACGACGAGCGCAGCGTGACGACGAGCGCTACTTTAATAAACCATACCCATGCAGAAAGGAACACCTGCTCAGTCTCTGACTCGATGCCCGAGTGACACCTTTAGTTTGTGCGAGTATGATGATATCTTTGTGACGTGTCACGACTTCTCCAGCTATATCAACAATGGGAACCGTTAAAAATGCTTTGCATATGGCAGTGCTTTCTAGAATGTTAACGTGCTTTGAGGTAAACGTGCTCGATACGCCTCCACGGCTTAATAAAGAATGCGTAATTTTGGGGCTTATTCCCACACCAGAGAGAGCTAATCGTTCTTTCTGGGTAAGCTGCTCCAAAACATAACCGATGAAGTGGCGTCGAAGGCAAGTTTTCATGTTTCACAGCTGCGGCTGATCTGCGACGATTATCATCAACAGAAAACTTGAAAAAAAAAAAAAAAAAAAAACCCGGCCTATCTTTTTTGTGCCTTGTTGCGCAAATCACCGTAAAAGCTCATAGGTACATTATTTTTTCTTCTTTGCACCGCCACAAACAGCACATGCACCAGCGAAAACACAGCAGGAACTGCGGTAGACGCAGTGGCTTTTGCCTGCCAAGCGAAGTCATTTGCCCGACAACAGTGCTATACCGCATTTTCATGACGTACCGTATTTACTCGGTTCTACCGCGCCCTCGATTCTAACGCGCACTCGGTTTTCACGACGAAAAAGAAAAAAAGTAAGACATTGATTGCAACGCGCACCCATTTTTCTCGTTGGCCCGCACGATCACACTACTCGGGAAAACGACTCCTTTTGGGAGCGTCTTCCGTTTAAATATGAGGTACGGGGAAAGCTTGTGGCTATCTGACGCGCAACGGAGCATTGCCGTCACTCTTGTTTTACCGTGGTGCGATGTCAGCATGCGAACTTGCTTCGCCCCCTTCTTCTCGACGGTTGTGGTGCCAGGCATGTCGAAGTAAAGAGGCGTCTGATCAGCATTCCCGATTTGCCCAAGCAGGTAGCCGTTGTTGTGCCGCAAGTTTAGGACGAACCTCTGAAAACTGTGAAGCTTTTCTTCGTACTCCTCCGGCAAGTTTTTGCCCATGCCTGTTCGCTTTCGGAGGGAAAAGGCTTTTCTCTTCATAAAGTTAGTTAGCCAGCACCTGCTCGCTTTGAACTGGCTCCGCATTAGCTCTTTTTCTAAAGCTAACTGCATAGCCCGCACTTAGAGCATTTCTGTCATCACGGGCCGCTGTGCCGCTCGCTGCTCAAGCACATACTCGGCGAGCAGCTCTTCAATTTGCGGAAACTGGCCCTGCTGTAGTCCACTAAAGCCTGCGTGTTTTTTTTTCTGTTGACAATCTTCTGCTTCTGTTTCCGCCAGTCCCGCACGCACCTTTCGGGTACTCCGAACGACCGCGATGCGGCCCGATTTCCGTCTGTTTCGGCACACGCGATGACTTTTCTTTTAAAAGCGGCATCGTGGTGCACTCGTCGAGTTTTTGGAGTCGGCCCTTCTGTGTATTTGGAATTGCTGGCCCCGCATCGCACGAAAGAGGGAAAAGAAAGAGCGCCAGGAGGACGCCAGTGCCAGCCTCAGGATTGCTCGCGCGCTATTGGTTCGCCTCTGGAGGTGACGTACTGGTGACGCATGACACCGGCTAAACTTGCACATCTGCTCCTCATTTTCAGCCATGCTCCCCGCTCTGCCATAGACCCTCTCCAGCTAAGCGGCGCAGCCCCCGCCATAATCCGTGGTAACGAGGGACGGGGTCTGGGTTAAACAATAAGGTAGCGAAGAAAAGACTTCAGTTGGGTGCTCGAGCTGCCTATTCAGACGCCGCGGAAGCCTCACAGAGGCCGTTGTTAACTCCCCCAAGATTGCCCGCTTCGTGGTCATTTGAAGCAAAGACATGGGGCGAATTTTCGCTCAGCCACCGATCTCCCGAAGGCACGCCGGCAGTCACTGTCGTCGCGGAGTCACGGAAACACAGAGAAGTGTTTACGGCTGTTCCATCGTGCTGAAGCACCCTCGCCCCTTCGGTGTCTTGGATAGATCGCTACCGTGTGGCGAGGAGGCCAGCGAGTGAATTTCGATAAGATGGCAATAGCACGGTGATGGTTTCGATGAGCGAAGAGGTTCTGACTGTCAACGTGAAGTGCCTCCGTGACGCCTTCAGCACAGACAGCAACAATGGAACTAGTACGACGTGGATCGTCCTATTAGTTGCTTTGCTGTAGCTGGCGAGCCACTCGTGCGCATCCGTCCGTGCAGAGGTCGACGAGGAGGCACTTCACCTCTGATGGGCCGGCCGAACTGGCGTCTATTCCGCACGTGCGCGAGGCTTCCATGTCATTCGCAGCGGCGTCATTGACCGAAACACGCTTCATGTTTGATGTGTTGGCGTCTAATTCAGACGTGAGCGTCTGGGCGTCTGCCATGATAGTCGGAATCGCGTTTCTGCAAAGGCAGTTGGAACTAGTATGGTGTGTGAAAGAAGCGCTGCGATGCATGTGATTGAACGTTAGATGATAATTTCGAACTTTAATTCGCACATGACCATCGACCATGTCAGCGGTGGCACATATGATGTAGTGGTTGGTTGAATAAAACAAAACAAAAAAATTCACTCTTCTACAACTCTTTCGGGCAGCACGGTTCGGCTCAGCTCTTGCAGGGAGACGGAAAGAGAGAGGCAGAAAGGCATAAGGGAAAGATGGAGAAAGAGTGTGGCGGCAAGTTGTGGGTGCTTCCCTATGATTGAACAGCCAGAAAAACTCCGCGCATTCTATCGCGGGTGCATGCGTGCGTCACCAGCACGTCACCTACAGGCGTGCGCGTCCCCTACAGAGAGGAACCAATAGCGCGTGAGCAATCCTGACGCTGGCGCTGACGTCTTCCTCGCACTCTTTCTTTTCCCTCTTTCGTGCGATGCGGGGCCAACAATTCCAAATACGCGGCCCTTCCATGCCGTCAATGCTAATGAACTACAAGATGACGAACTCCTCAGCACACGTACGAATTGGCGCACAAGAGAAACACACAGGCAGAAATGGCCGACGCGTCATGCCAAAGCATGTAGGGGGTGGCCATTTTGGAAATGCCGATGGCAATAGAATGACCGTATTCATTTTTTTTTTTTTCGCACTCGATTTCAACGCGCATGCGATTTATGAATTCGCTTAACCGAAAAAAATGTGCGTGTTAGATTCAAGTAATTACGGTACATTCAGTCTTAAACATCTGAAGGTATGTGCAAATGTCATGAATGTCTTTTGTTATGGTTCAAAAGAACCAACTTTGAATAGTATCAGAAATTGACTTTTGTTGGTGCAAGTAATGATCTGTAGAATCAGTTTTTTTTTTTTTAATTTCCTGTACTTGGAGCTCATATAAGCTAAGACAATAAGCTTTTATGTGTAAAACATGATAAATCGGTGTCAGGATAGTATGTTAATTTAATCTTGAAGTCGGGATTTGCAGCAGTGCGCGTTTCTCTTAGTAGGTGTATTCACGGTGTAGCACTTCTCTACTGCAGTGGAACCATCTTTGCAAGGGGTTACATGCTAATTAATATCCACCTATTTGTTCATTTCGAATACCTTGAATTTTTCTATAACATAAATTTGAATCAAAGCAAATTCGGGTATTGTAATATTCGTTTCAATATTCGAAGTACAGTAGACTCCCGGTAAACAGAACCTGAAGGAACTGAGAAAATATATTCTATTAACACGAGTTCTGTTTACTGAGAGGTGAACATGAGTGCAGAATACAAGGCAGAAACCAAGCAATGCAGAGGCAATAATTCTGTTTAAGCAGTAGTTTCATTTAATAGATTTTGGTTTACTGAGAGTCTACAGTACTCAGAATATTTGCACAAGCACAGAAATGGGACTAAGAGAACTTGTTGTTGGGCTAGTTGGTAGAGCACATCGAAAAGTTAATTAGAGCGCGAAAACTTGACACGATCACTCACACACGCACACACCCATGCATCAAACACACAGCGCTCACTTCCAACTGATTTATTCATAGCTCGAAGGCTTTGAATATATACAGGATACAATGTGCGCACACACGCCAAAGAAGGCCAACAGCATACATTATCAAAACGTACAGTTAATCAATGTCATAGCCTTAGAGCAATAAACTGAAGTTCGCTTGGTAACATTGAAATTGAAGGGGCGCTTACACAGTGATCTTTATTTTTTTCAATGAAAAAAGGCTTCTAACACTTCACGTGCAGTTTTACTTGGTGTAAGCACCAGAAAAAATTGGAAGACTGTGCCAAAGTGTGTGCGATAGAAAGAAGCGCGGCTGTCAGAAGAAACAGGAGAGGGCCTTTGTTAAGTGTTCCATGGGGGTTGTGTACTCCATACCCTTATCCTGCGGAAAAGTGAACATTGGCCAAACCGAACGGTGTATTAATGACCGATTGTCACACAGGTCCTGTTAATTCGGGAGGCGATCGCCGGGCTAATTCCAAGGGCCGAAGTATCGGCCCCCCCGAACCGCACCACGAAAGCGTGGACAATTTAGAAGTGGTCCTAATTAGCACGCCAGCGAACGCCGGCTGTGGCCCAAAGAACAAGTCAGAGACGAGAGTTGATAAACAAACAAAATTGTATTCTCAATAATGGCAGATCGAAAACAATACACAATAATGCACACTCCACAATAGTTACATACAATATGTCTCCAATTAAACAACATACTACACAGTACAATCAGCCACACTCGAACAACGGACACCGACAACAATACGCACTACAATGCAGTCGCATGCATTGAACAACCAAGACACTTAAAGACTAAAGAGATAGAAAACCTATTCAGTTTGAAGTTCTTGGAACAAAAGTCTGGATGATACTCTTCCGAGAATCACTCACTCAAAGTCCAGCGTTGTGGTCGTTCCGCTGCCCCCGAAGTTTCTCTTCCAGGAAACCTTTGTCGTTCCGCTGCCTCGAAGTATCTCTTCCAGAAAACCTCGCCGAAGTTTCTCTTTCAGGAAACCTCGCGTCTTCACTTGGCCCCTGAAGTTTCTCTTCCAGGAAACCTCGCGTCTTCAATAGTCCACTCTCCAAGCTTCAAACTTCTTCGCCGGAAACACGTCTGCTTCACACACGCAGCTGTTGCCACGCGTCTTCGCTCGATAGCGGTAAACACACACTCTTGCCTGTAGCTCGAGTCGTCACCCCTCAGGTGGAAATCATCTTCTTCTCCTGCTTTGCCTCCACGGACAAAACCTTCGCCGACTACACGGCGGAATCCCTACGCGCTCTGGCACTAACTTCCGTCTTCTCCTGATCTTTCGTCTCGACTGCTCGATTAAATACCTTCCGCGCGAGATTCCAGAAAGTTCTCGTCATTTCGTCGGCGCGATACGCAGCGAAGGCTGGGGAGAGGGCGAGACGGTTCGAATGCCGTCCGCGACAGATGACTCAACCCGGGATCACCACGCCCCTTTCCATCTAGAAATTTCGTGTGCTTGCTCGGCCGCCGATGCGGGGTGAGGAGGTTCGTTGGCGAGCCCACGCTTCCGAGGGAGAGAGTCGTGCGCCCGGGAGTCTTTGAATGTTTGTTTTCTTTTCTCCTTTTTTTTTATCGTGGACCTCGCGGCGTCACTCCGGCAGTTCGACGCGAGAATTTGGCGGCGCGCCCTTTTTGAGCGCTCGTTTTGTGACACTGCCCCCCACTTTAAGAATATTATCTCATAATATTCAAAACCATACAAACAAGTGCGAACAGTCACCACACACTCTCACAGACTGTAACACAATTCGTAGCTCATGACACTTCACATTCACAGTAGATCACTCAATACGATTGTACATTGTAATTCAATTCCACAACACATGAAATATAGCCACAGGTACATGAATGCAACACTCCATCACACATTCCAAACAATACAAATGTACACAGTTCTCTCATTACAACAATTATACAATACTATACATCACATCACCGTAAGAAACATTTTGATTCGCTCGACATACAGTTGTGACGCGGGATAACAAGAACATTAACACAACATATGGCGCTCAGCCCTGCCAAACACATTCCGATTTGACCACATCACCTATCCTGTGCATTTCGAGCGGCGCTTGCGCCCTTTCTAGTGGTGCTCTCTCGATCTCTTCTTATTGTTTTTGCTCGCCTTGTCCTGGCGAGCCCCTTTCAACGACGGTATCTGAGGCGGCGTCTCAGCCATCGTTGTTACTTCCGACACTGCTAACGGGTCGTGACGCTCAACCAATCCTGCCCGGTTATTCACCCGCTTGTTCACGTCCCGACATTTGGCCTGGCTGGCCGACTCCGTCACCTTCACACTGTTGCTCGGTTGAGGTTGTGCCGACGTAAGTCCAGCTGCCCGGCCCGTGAACTCATTCAACACGATCATCTTCTCATTCACTGTCTCATGCGCCGCGGCTTCACCTTGGGCTCTAGTGAGATCCGTCATGGGCTGCTCCTCCCTTGTATCTCGCGGTCGCTGGGTTGGCGAGGACTCTATCTTAGGGTCTTCTCCCAAGCATCCCGGATCATTCGGTCCTCGCGCCCCGTGGATGTTTCCGATGACAAGGTCGTACAGGGGGGTCGTCATGCATAAAGCAGTAACCCTTCCGCTGAAGTACGGGGTTTCAACCGCAATTTGTGCTTCGGGAAGCATCCAAACCGTATAGTCAATTAGGCAAACCGGCTTCGTTTTGCCTGTTAACTCACTTTCCCGCACCAAATTTCTCCGCACGATAACAGTGGAGCTGCCGGTATCTTTTAACACCGTCATCTTTTTGTTCGCAACTTTTCCAGGCAGCGTTGGCATTCCCTTCGAAACACCGGTTGGCTGTTTTGTCATTACAGCACCCACAATAGGGATTTTCTCCCCATTTTTCAAATCTACAAATCCGTCGGTGACGGCATTATCGGATTTCGGAGCTGCTAGCACACAGGACACCTGGTGAGTTTGACTCGCTCCGTTTCGGCATGTGTCTGCTTTGTGCCCAGTCCGACCACACTTGAAACACTTTACAACCGTGGGGCTCGTGAAGATAGTTTGGCAGTTTTTAGCATGGTGACCCACTCGGTTACACAGAAAACATCGCGGAATGCTCTCCAGTGCACGCTTCTTTTCTTCGGGAGCCGATTTCTTCGAATCTTCAGGACACTCCTTGACCCTGGCCAAATTAGTTCCACCTTGCGCTTCCAAGAATTGATGAGCCAATTCGAGCATGCTTCAATCGACTCAGCCTTCCTCTCTTTCAAATACAGCGACAGGCTTGGGTGGCAACTAGTAAGAAATTGTTCTCTAATTAGGAGCTCTCTAAGCTCATCGTACTCCTGCTCTGTCCCTGAAAGTTCAATCCATCTGTCGAAATAATGGCAAAGTCGGGCGGCATACTGTGTAGCCGTCTCACCATCAGCTGACTTTCCTGTACGAAATCTGTCCCGAAATCCTTCCACAGTAAATCTAAATCGCTTCAGCAAAGCAGTTTTCACCTTTGCATATTTGGCTGCATCGGTTGGCATCAGCCTACCGTACACACTGAGCGCTTCACCACTCAAGCAAGTACTTAAAGCAGTTGCCCATTGATGTTCCGGCCAATTCTGGCTCCTCACAATCGTCTCAAATCTGTGAAGGTACACGTCAAGGTCGTCCTTCCTTTCATCAAACGCTATGAGCAGCTTGCTTGGGTTCAAGCGGAAGCCATGATCTTCCCGTTCGCTGCTTTCAACACTAGCTTGGACGGGAGTTTCACTTCGCTGTTGCAAACGGAGTGCTCGAGTTCCATCTCGTGCTGCCGCTGCCGTTCCCTTTCCTCTCTTTCTTCTTTCAGCTGTCGCTCCTTTGCTTCTCTTTCTTCTTTTAGCTGTCGCTCCTTTGCTTCTCTTTCTTCTCTCGCCCTTTCAGCTTCCAACCTCTCTCGTTCCAACTCAGCTGCTTTTTCTTCCTTGGCTCTCTCAGCTGCCAACCTCTCTCTCTCCACCGCCTCTTTCTCCTTCTGGCTTACCCACTTCCGTAGTTCGGCGCCAGAAAAACCCATCTTCTCACCAAGAGCTACTAACTTTTCGAGATCCATGGTGTCTCGCAAATAAAACCTTGCCGCGTGCAAAGAGTATCTGCCTAAATCAGTCTATCGGAACACTCTCCTGCACTCGTTAACGAGAACACTGAGCAACACACAAAATTGTTCCGATAGCACTATTAACAACTCGAGGCTCTTTCTCACTACTTTGGACACACTGTGCACCAAAAGGTCCTGATGCGGACGCCAGATTAATTGTCACACAGGTCCCGTTAATTCGGGAGGCGATCGCCGGGCTAATTCCAAGGGCCCAAGTATCGGCCCCCCGAACCACACCATGAAAGCGTGGACAACTTAGAAGTGGTCCTAATTGGTGCGCCAGCGGACGCCGGCTGTGGCCCAAAGAACAAGTCAGAGCCGAGAGTTGATAAACAAACAAAATTATATTCTCAATATTGGCAGATCGAAAACAATACACAAGAATGCACACTTCACAATAGTTACATACAATATGTCTCCAATCAAACAACGTACTACACAGTACAATCAGCCACACTCGAACAACGGACACAGAGAACAATACGCACTACAATGCAGTCGCATGGATTGAACAACCAAGACACTTAAAGACTAAAGAGATAGAAAACCTATTCAGTCCGAAGTTCTTGGAACAAAAGTCTGGATGATACTCTTCCGAGAATCACTCACTCAAAGTCCAGCGTTGTGGTCGTTCCGCTGCCGCCGAAGTTTCTCTCCCAGCAAACCTCTGTAGTTCCGCTGCCTCGAAGTATCTCTTCCAGGAAACCTCGCCGAAGTTTCTCTTCCAGGAAACCTCGCGTTTTCACTTGGCCCTCGAAGTTTCTTTTCCAGGAAACCTCGCGCCTTCAATAGTCCACTCTCCAAGCTTCAAACTTCTTCGCCGGAAACACGTCGGCTTCATACACGCAGCTGTTGCCACGCGTCTTCGCTCGATAGCGGTAAACACACACTCTTGCGTGTACCTCGAGTCGTCACCCCTCAGGTGGAAATCATCTTCTTCTCCTGCTTTGCCTCCACGGACAAAACCTTCGCCGACTACACGGCGGAATCCCTACGCGCTCTGGCGCTAACTTCCGTCTTCTCCTGATCTTTCGTCTCGACCGCTCGATTAAATACCTTCCGCGAGAGATTCCAGAAAGTTCTCGTCATCTCGTCGGCTGCGATACGCAGCGAAGGCTGGGGGAGAGGGCGAGACGGTTCGAATGCCGTCCGCGACAGATGACTCAACCCGGGATCACCACGCCCCTTTCCATCTAGAAATTTCGAGTGCTTGCTCGGCCGCCGATGTGGGGTTAGGAGGTTCGTCGGCGAGCCCACGCTTCTGAGGAAGAGAGTCGCGCGCCCGAGAGTCTTTGAATGTTTGTTTTCTTTTCTCCTTTTTTTTTAATAGTTGACCTCGCGGCGTCACTCCGGCGTTTCGACGCGAGAATTTGGCGGCGCGCCCTTTTTGACCGCTCGTTTTGTGACACCAATTAAGGGAACACGTCCAAAATTAACGAAAAAAGATGACAAGTAAGTATGCGCACCTGGTTGCGCATGTCATCTCGTGTGGTTGTGACGCACGATTTTCTGGAACGAAGATTTTGGGCAGAAGCGCAAGTAAAACTTCACGTGAAGTGTTAGAAGCCTTTTCCATTGAAAAAAATAAAGATCACTGTGTAAGCGGTCCTTCAATTTTGTTGTTATCAAGCGAACTTCAGTTTATCGCTCTAAGGCTATGACATTGATTAACTGTACGTTTTGATAATGTATGCTGTTGGCCTTCTTTGGTGTGTGTGCGCACAATGTGTCCTGTATATATTCGAAGCCTTCGGGCTATGAATAAATCAGTTGGAAGTGAGCGCTGTGTGTTTGATGCATGGGTGTGTGCGTGTGTGAGTGATCGAGTCAAGTTTTCGTGCTCTAATTAACTTTTCGACAGAAATGGGACTTTGTGGGACTTGCCTTTTGAAGAAACTGTACTCCAAAAAGGCATGCTGTGTTTTTAGCTCACCTTGAACTGAGTGCCTGTTAAAAAGGACATAATTGGGGATATTTTGTATGTTCAAAAAGTACTAGTACAATGCTGTCACGGGTTTCATGGTTATCTCACGAAGCAAAAAAACAAATGTTAATTGGTGTCGATGTGCCTAAAAGTGAGTAGTGCTCCTGAGCTCTGGCTTTTCAAAAGTGAAAAACTGAAATTACTTACATTTTATCCTCAAATGGTGAAGCAATGATCATGTTCTTGAAAGAGCACTCGCATCAAATTTCAGAATCTAGATGTGCCTTTATTCGATCGCGTGGTGTGCGTAGGTCCTCTTCACCAAATTTGAATTATGTATGTCATGTAGACGTTATTTTATATCAACAGCAAGCAGCATACCAGAGCGTAATGAAAAATGGAGTGCCCCTTGGACATCGAAACTAGTGCTAGATGTTGGGTGTGATACATTCCACACATACCATCCTGAGCGACGATGCTCTGCTACCATTGACGTCTGCGTTACGATTGTTCTTATCGTCGCGTCGACTGGCGCCGAAGCCTGAAAGTGCACTCACTCGTCGTGTTTGATCTTCGTTGCCGCACTTTGAATTATTTATTGAAATTTCAAAGATGCAAACCACTCATTAAATATCGGCAAAAGGAAAGGGTATGGTTCAATGTTAACTCGTCAGTCAGCATATCGGGAAACCATATGCTGAAAAAAAAAAAAAGGTACAATGAACCAGACGCCTTTTGATTATACATATTGTCACGGGGGTGAGAGAATGAATGAAATAAATATATTTACAAAATATGCAGGGAGAGTCAGAGGCAGCTGCAGCTAAGATGGAGGTACAACAGCAGCAACAACATCAGCACGGTCGCTTCCATCGTCTTCGTCGGCTATGATGCTCTTTCGTTGCCGATGTCGTGTAACAATATTATGAAGTCTTGGTAGTCTTGGTTGCGACAGCATTTATTCGAGGAAAGGCCTCGCAAAATGAACGGGCAGAGCCAGTCCAGAGACGATGACGATGATGATGGCACCGAGTGGCCATGAGGAAGAGGCAAGCGGATGATGGTGATTATGGTCATGCAGGGATGAGAACGATGTAAGTAATAAATGCCCACAGTAATTCCCCCCACTTGGAAGCGGACACCTTGACCGCCGTAAGTCAAAGTGACGGGGAATGTCGCGTGAAAGATTTCATGCGAGAAACGTGGACAATCTCGGTGCTGCGGTAACGGCGGTCTGTTGGGGCGACAAGTGATGTCACACGATAATTGACCGGGGAAGTCTGTTCTAAAGCTATGTGTGGCCCGATGAAGCGTGGTTGGAGTTTGTCATAGAGACCAGGAGTGCGAATAGGTGTGAAAAGCAAGCACCTCGTCACCATGTTGGAAAGACACAATGCGATAGGATGCGTCATAGATGATCTTCCGCTCGTGCTGTCTGGCTTCAGTATTGATGCGAGCCTGATGGCGGGACTGGGCCAGGCAGGAAATGTATTCTTCGCTAGAAGACTGACATGAATTTCTATGGCTGTTAAAGAAGGAGACGTCAGGAAAGGTAGTCGAGGTGCGTCCGTACACGAGGTAAAACGATGAGTAGCAAGTTGTTCGCTGAACGCCTGTGTTGTAGGCGAAGGCCAGGAATGGTGAAAGAGTATCTCAGTTTTTGTGGTCGGGTTGGACGTAAACGGCTATCATGTCAGCAAGGGTTCGATGAAATCTTTCTGTGAGACCATTTGTCTGCGGGTGGTAGCTTGAAGCGGTCTTATGAGTAGTTCCAAAAGTGCGCAGTACTTCATTTACCATTTGTGACAGGAACACTTTGCCACGGTCACAAAGCAGTACACGAGGAGCCCCATGACGCAGGATTATGACTGAAGAATAAAATCTGCAACTTCTACAGCTGAGCCTGTAATAACAGAGGACATCTCAGCGTATCGTGTCAGGTGGTCCACGGCAGTCACTATCCATCGTTTGCCAGCAGATGTTACGGGGAGAGGTCCGTAAAGGTCGACACCTACAACCTCGAACGGCATTGAAGGGCACGAAAGTGGCTGTAGAGGTCCAGCAGGTGCAGACGGGCGTTTACGACGCTAGCATGGGTAGCAGGAACCGACGTACCGCTCTACGCTAGAAGAAAGGCCAGGCCAGTAATAACGACATCGAATGCGGTCAAGAGTTTTTTAAAACCAAGAGGATCAGCTGTCAAGTCATCGTGGAAGGCTTCGAGCACTTGAAGTCGAAGAGAGCGTGGCAGTACAGGAACCCAGCGCTGACCGTCATGGTGGTAAATGTGGCAATAGAGAACCCCATTGTCCAGCTTAAAATGCAGGAGTTGATGACGAAGTCACGCGTTTGGTGGATGTGAAACTCCCGAAAGGTGGTCAATCATGCATCTGCAGTATGGGTCGGATCGCTGGCGGTAGATAAATGTTGGCTCGTCGTCCGAAAAGGGTTGCCCTATCGATGCGAGCGTATGAACTTTGGTAGATGTGGCGCTTGAGTTCTCACCGACGCTGATATGGGTAGTTGGAAGCGGGCAATGAGATAAAGCGTCGGCGTCTTGGTGTTTTCTACCTGGTTTTTAAGTTACCGTATTTACTCGCATAATAGGCGCACTTTTTTTTCAGAAAATGCGGCTCGAAGTTAGGGGTGCGCCAATTACGCGGGGTAAAATTTTCGAAAAATTTTTTAACTCGGTTCTCGCGCTTTAAATCTGCACACTTGTCAAGTAAAAGGCGACTTTATCGTTTACCAATTAATTCAGCATAAAACAAACATACCTACATACCTTTTAATGAACAAGCGAGAGCTGTCAACTGCACACACACACACGTAAAATTTATTTACACAAAAGTCGTAGCTGTTCCTCCTTTTCCCTTAAGCTAAACTTAAGTCGCCTTAAGTTTTTCTTCTTGGTCCCTCCAATACCGAATACTGGTTTCTCCAACGCCGAAATGCCTGCTTGCAGCCCGGTTGCTGTGCTCCAGCGCGTACTGCACTGCCTTCAGTTTAAACCCAGCCGTGTAGCTCGCGTACTTCCCCATGGTGGAACCAAAGTTCAATACACGACCACAACATACGCACACCGCTTGCAAAATGGCGTTTCTTTCTTTTTCTCTGATGGTGGTGATGGCGATCGAGCCCCCGGCGTTGTACACGTGACCTCCAAAAAGCGCGGCGATTTGGGGGATATCAGTAATTGATGGAACAGTCTTTTTTTTTTCGCTCATGAACGCTTTTTTTTTTTTTCAAGTTTTATTTCGACAAACACTTTGGTTAGGTCGTTGCACTTCAAATTTTTTTTATTTGCTCGTCGATTTGCTTTCTTTTTTTCTTCAGGGTACGGGGACCGCATTCCAACTGTACCGCTGGGGGGTAGAATCGTTTCTGATCACGGCCAAGTTCGGGGTGCGCCTAGTATGCGCGGAATTGAAAAAAATCGAATTTTCCGCGACCAAACTAGCGGTGCGCCTATTATGCGTGTGCACCAATTATGCGAGTAAATACGGTATCTCAAAGTCGTACTCCTGCAAGCGTAGTATCCACCGACCCAAGCGTACGGACAAGTTTTTTAGTGTAGAAAGCCAGCATAAAGCATGGTGGTCCGTAACAATTGAAAGTGCCGGCCGTGGAGATAGGGACGGAACTTCTGCACCGACCAAACCACAGCCAAACACTCTTGCTCAGTTACCGTGTAGTTTTTTTTTCGGCAGTGATGAGTACGTGACTGGCATATGGAACAACTTCCTCTAGGGAAGACTTGTCGCGTTGTAGAAGAACTGCTCCTATACCAAGGCCGCTAGCATCAGTAGAGAGGAAAGTCGGTGCGGCTTCGTCAAAGTGGCAGAGCAGAGGTTCAGATGTGAGGGCCCGCTTCAACTGGTCGAATGCCATTTGACATTCTTGAGACCACAGAAAGGGGACGTTGGAAGCAAGTAGCTGGTGTAATGGAGCAGCAATAGAGGTGAAGTTCTCTATAAACCGGCGAAAGTAGGAGGCGAGGCCAAGAAAACTGCGAAGCTCCTTTGGTCTTTCGGGACGCGGAAAGTGAAGCACTGCAGAAATCTTGTCAGGGTCGGGCCGAATGCCATCTTTGCTAACCACGTGTCCTAAGACCTTGATAGATTTGCTAGCGAAAGAGTCTTTCTTTAGTGCAAGGCACGTCAGAACTTGATCCAATCGTTCTAGGTGCTCAGGAAACGTTGACGAAAAGATAATAATATCGACCAGGTAGCAAAGGCAACTTTTCCATTTCAGGCCGCGCAGCACGATGTCTATCCTGCGCTCAAAAGTCGCGGGTGCGTTGCAGAGCCCGAAACGCATCACGTTGAATTCATATAGCCCATCGGGGGTTGCGAACGCCGTTTTCTCTTTATCATCATCATGCATGGGAATCTGCCAGTACTCAGAACGCAAGTCGATGCTTGAAAAAAATTCCGCGCCTTGTAGGGAATCAAGGGCGTCGTCAATGCGTGGCATAGGGTACACGTCCTTACGTGTGATCTTATTGAGCGCCCGGTATTCCACGAAAAAAGCACTGTGCCATCCTTTTTACGAACCAAAACAAAAGGAGACGATCAAGGGCTAGATGAGGGATGGATTACTTTTCGCTTAAGCATGTCAGCAACATTTTCTTCTATAATTTTTCTTTCAGCTAGACACACGCGGTAGGGTCGGCGGTGTAGATAGATGTCTCAACTGTTTGAATTCGATGTGTTGTAGTAGTAGTGCGACCCAGCTTAGACGAGCAAATATCGAAAGAATTTGCGTGCTTATGCAACAATGCGAACAGCTGCTGCGACTGTGAATTCGTCAAGTCGCTGCTGATAGCAGTGGTAAAGGGGGAGGTGGAAACATGCTCACCGAGAGAAGGGTCTTTGGATGCAATGGCCTGAATTGGCATGACAAATACAGGCTCGAAGTTGGCAACACGGGCCACAGTAGTGCCCCGTGGCAGTAAGATCTTCTCTGGTGTAAGGTTTATAGCGGTGATAAGCGCAGAGTCATTGCAAAAACGAACGACACCGGATGGAAGAACTATGCCTTTACGAACGCAAAGTGGTGGCGGGGAGACCAATACATCACCGTGATAGATGTCGTTGGACGTAATGCTGACAATTTGTTCTTGTAATGGCGGCAGTTCGATGTCTTTTGTTGCGACCAAACGCAGTGGCTTTTGATTGTCGTCGTGAAGCATGTAGTCGGTGTCTGTAAAGTGAACCACGCGTTGCCCTCAACAAATAGCCGTGGAAGCAGACGATAGGAAATCCCACCCTAAAATTAATCGGTGTGAGCAGCGGGACAGGATAGCAAACTGGACATGATGGCAGATGCCGTCGATGAAAACACGCACAGTACAAAACGCGGTAGAGCGAATGACGTTCCCCTGGGCAGCAACTAACGTGGGACCATCGTAAGGCGTCATTACTTTCTTTAAATGTTCACACAAATCAGCACGTATAACACAATGTCGCATTTGTGTCCACCAAAGCATCGACTCGCACTCCTTCTACTTCACAGAAACCATGTTGCACGTACCTGATGGAGGAATTTCAGTTCTAGTTTCGAATGCAGTTTTTCCTCCACAAACTGCATCATTTAGTTTTCCGAATTAATATCAGAGGAGAATGAGGCGTTCCGAAGTGGAGAAGTGGAGCGGCGGAAGGGCGAAGGCGAGCAGCGTCTCATGTTTCGGCTGTTTCGCGGTGCAGTCGATGCCGGGGGAGATGAAGACCGGTGCGGGGGAGACGAATATTGCCGACCTTGATAAGAGGTCCCAGTGTACAAATCCTGTCCACGCATGTCGTTCCGACACTCATCTTGCTGGTGCTTTTGGCAGAAACGAGATATGTGGCCGCGATATCCGCAGTAGTAGCAGACAGGGCGGGACGAGCGCCAGGGTGTGAAGTAGAAGGGGTTCGGGGCCCCTGGAGATAGCCCGGTCAAGTGGGCCGAAGAAGAGTCAGCGAGCGTCGAACGGTAATTCACCAGGGGAGCGGCAGCAACCGACGCGTAGGTTGGCAGCGGCAATGTCGCGTGTACGTCGCTGGAAGGTATGGCAGCAACTTGAAGGTAGGTGGATATGGGACGTGCAGCAGGTGGCTGTACGGGTGCAAAACCGGTCAGGGATGTAAGTTCCTCCCTGACGATGTCACGCAAGGGCACTCCCGAAGACTGTGTAGGACGTGGTGTAGGAGGTGTGAAGCCCATAGAACGCAATTCTTTGCGTATAATGTCCCGGATGAGGTCACGCAGGTGGCCATGAGACGTGGAGTGGTGGTCGTCTATGTCCGGTCGGAGACGAACGGAGTCAAGCGCATCAAGGCTCTGGCATGTCGTCACGATGTCAGCTATGATAGCTGGGTTTTGCACAGTGAGGGCATTAAAGGCAACAGGCCCAGTGCCTTTCAATATGTGGCGCACTTTGTCGGATTCCGGCATGGATTGATTGACACACCGGCACAGTGCGAGGACATCCTCGATGTATGACGTGTACGATTCACCGGGATGTTGTCGGCGAGTATCGAGTGTCCTCTTCGCGATGGCGGATCGAATGTCCAGTGTCCCAAAAACGTGTCGCAGCTGCTGCTGGAAGGTAGCCCAGTCGGGTAAGTCAATGGCGTGGTTAAAATACCATGTCTTTGCGACTCCGGTCAGATAAAAAGGGGCGTAACGCAGTTTGGCGGCCTCGTTCGACTGATTAGCGGCACTTACGCGGTCGTAGTCATCGAGCCAGTCTTCTACGTCTTCTGCACGAAGAGCAGCGAAGAGCGGGGGTTCCCGCTGATGTCCGTGTATGTAAATAGGGGGGGAAGAGGCTTGCGGCGGTGCGTGGTTTATGACATCAGCGCCAGCAGGCTTGGTCTTGGACGTGCTGCCTGACAGTGGGTGCAGTCGGCGGCCTAAATGAAGCTCCAGGGGATAGTGCGGACTGCGGGAGGTCAAAGGACCGAAAATCCACCTCCACCACGTATGAAGTCTTGGTAGTCTTAGTTGCGACAGCGTTTATTTGAGGGAAGACCTCGCAAAACGAACGGGCAGAGCCAGTCCACAGACGATGATGATGGCACCGAGTGGCCATGAGGAAGAGGGAAGTGGATGATGGTGATCATGATCATGCAGAAATGAGAATGATGTAAGTAATAAATGCCCACAATATGTTCTTTTCATTATACATATGTTACGCGCCAACGGGACCACAAGCTATCAAAGTAGGGTAGCGTATAGATAGATATTATTGCTAACAAATAACATGCAGGAAGTGATGCTACTGCTGCACCAATTTGCGCCAAACTGCGCCGAATTGCCCTGGCTGCTACACACTGCTACATTTCCTCGAAATTTGGCGAGTCTGCGCCCAACATGTGCCAAAGGGCGTGCTCGGACTTTCAGAAACGAAAATACTCTAGGCTCTCCCGTTGAAAATGACATTGCCGTGCACCTTTGTAATGTGCAACCCAAGCCAAGCCAAGCCGAACTGGGCCAAATGTCAATGTTGGGACTATGCATGGTCAGGACGCAGTGAATGCCTGATTTTTTGGACTTTCTAGAGACCGCAAAATTGTTAGAAAAAAGATTCATGACTTTTTATCCGATCAAGTAATCAAATCGCCACAGCCCCGTCTGATACAGCTTCAATTCCTCCAAGAGTACACTTATCAGGTATTTCAGTGCACGCTCAAGCTGTCCTAAATACATTCAGGACCTGCCAGCATTCATTTTCAAATATGCATTGCATGATCAGTGCCGTCGATACCAGCGAAGCCCGGAATAAGTTGCGGACTTATCGCATAAAGTGTGTGGAATTGATGACGCAGAACATAAAGGATGTGGCAGAATAGAGAAATACTCGTCCGTACTTCCACGATGCGTGTGTGCAGTTAGAAGATGCGCCACTGTACGAAAATCTCTGGCGAGAAGCACGTAACACTTGCTACTACTTGGGGCCGATCGTTCTTAGTTGTATGCAGCTCATAGCCTACACAGCTGACGCCGTTCCTACTGGGGCACTTTTGTACAAACGTGTGTGTCATAAAAAAAGTGTTCTTGATGTCTACTTTGTTCCTGATTGCACACGGGCGTGGCGATAGGAAGCTGCTTTCATTCATGAAGGCACCGCGTCTGTGCGGGGAACTTAGCCGATTTGCACAGAAAGGCAGTGTGCGTGAGTGATTAAAAGCGTGCATACGTTGACAAGTAACAAGCAGTTAGCTGAAGATGCTTATTGTAAAGCGATTAAGTCTTACTGGCGTGTTTGCACGCAAATCCTCCACTACGCCTTCGAACATTTCCGGTGCTTATCCGTTAGACATCACCTCACTCCGTGGTGATACTTGCCCCTTCAAATTTAATTATCTTCACCCCATAGTATTTTTGCATTGCGGCAAAGCCGACTTTTGAACATTACTGTGACGTCGAACGATTTTTGAAAGCGTTCGTTTAAGCCTACGAGGTGATAGACGTAGCAAAGGTAGGGACTTTAAGTAATGCTGTTTCATGCCTGGAATGATGGCTGAAAGCCCAAGAAATCGAACGCCGAAGGGTTTCAGCATTGAAAATTTCAGATATTCTTATCCATAGACGTCGATAGGGCTTGTGATAGGGCTGTCGGGCAATTGTCTGAATTTTCAAGCATGTTTGAAAAATGTGGCTTCTGAAAAACTGCCAGTCAACTGATCTTCAGTCATGTTATAATGAAGTGCTATGTTTGAAATTTTATGCTTGGCTTTGTATATTAAATATGGTCAGGTTATCTGTCGGTGATATATTTTTTTTGTTTTCACTTCATTATGCTTGAGTGGCGTGCAGCACATTGTAATTTTATCATTCGTGGGTCATGAGCACAGTATTTAAAAAAAACATCAGGAAGGGCGGGTAAAAAAATCGGTAAACAAAGGCTGTGTCAGGCCGACGTTTCGACAAGCAGACTTGTCTTTCTCAAGGCTAGAACAAAACAGTTTTGTTCTTAGAAGCACAAGACCACTTGTGAGAACGTCAGCTGGAAACAATCCCTGTTTATGGATTTCTTCGTGAACACAATAGGGGTCCTAAAATTGACTCTAGCAATATCTTCTCTGAAAGGCAATTTTGCTTCTCTAAAACATATTTTTGTCTGCTGCAAAAGCTGCTCCAAAGTAGCTTAACCCAGTAAGTCATGGTGCAGTTATCATTAATTATGAATTTTGGTTTGTCCCTAGACTTTTTTGCGTCCGCGTAATACCGGGTGGGTCACTGTCGCCGTCACCTTGAGAGGCCAGATAGGTGGGGCCATCTGGAGGCGCGAAAAAAAATCTGGCAACCAGAAAACGTATTGTATTGCTCCACTGGTGCGCATTCCCTCTACTGATATTCCATTGACCCCTTTGTGTATACCTGAATGCTGTGCATGTCAAAACACACCAATATAGCTAATTTGAACGCACGAGCGAGCATGGCCAAAGCATGCATCCTCGGGCAGGTCATTGCTGCTTTGGAACTCCGTCTATTTTAAAATCCCTGTTCTGCAAAGGCAAAAATGATTCACGATGCCCCGAATCGTGGCAATTCCAAGCTCCAGAGTGTTGTATTTGACCCCTAGACAAAACTTTGTACGGAGATGATGGTACTGCAGGTGACAAGGCATGACTAAATATGTACGCCTAGCAGACAAAATGCTTGAGGAGCAGCTCAGCCTGACGTAACTCTTTTCTGTGGAGAAATGGTCAGCTGTGGTGTGATCTGCAGGTGACCGAGAGGTAGCGCCACTGGTAGCGCTCCCAGCACCAAAAATAGCAGGATGGCCGGCTATTTTGAATCGTGCTATAGGTACCAGTGATATAAATGAACAAAAGTGATAGTTATTCGCCTCAGTTGCATTATAGGTTCTATTCACGGGACGTCAGCTTGGCGAAGCGCGGCAGCAAAAAGTGCGCCAGCTGTGCTGGCAACCGCGCGGCCATCATTTTGAAGGCCATCATACTGGCGGGCGGCGGCATACCGGCTGTTGGGTCCGGCGGTTTCAACAGGTGCACACAAGTTACTGTGGGCGTGTTGCTCTTGATTTATTTTATTTAGATTTAGAAGGTACGACATTTATAATTTGTGAATTTCGCTGCATTCATGGGCGATGCCCGCTGGGCTCGCTTGAGCGTGTACGCTGAGAAATTGGACGCGGATGCTAAACAGCGATACTTGGACAAAGTGGCTCTCTGCAGTGTGTGTTGACCCACTCATTCTACGAGCTAGGAAGCGGCATTTGACGCTGGACTTGTTTTGAAGGTACAACTCTGAGACATAAAGGACTGCTTGGTGCATATACAAGTTTTTCAATGCACGAACGACTCAAAGCCAAGAAATTATTGGATGCTTGACAAGTGGGTTTGTCCACGAACCTTCGCTAAAAAGTCACGGTGACTGCGTCACTGTGGGTGCACAGGAAAGATAATCTGATGTTATATCCAGTCTGTAAGCGCTTAAGTCAAGTTTACCCAGGAATTTGATACTTGTGCGATGTTTTACGAATCTAGTTGAAGCTGTGGGCTTAAGAACGCTTACGAACTTGCACATGAAAACACCATTGAACAGGGGCACATTCGATTGTAGTAGAATGCACACGAGACTGAAATTTCGACGAAGTTGGCTCATGCACAGCTTTGATCAATCGAAGGAAAAATATCTGAAGCAATAAATTATTCACCTCACCAAAGTTACAAGCCACCTGTGCTTTAATACAAGTGTTCTGAGCCAGGTCACTTTAGTGAGAAAAAGAAGCGTGTGCCTCTCATTTAAGCTCACAGTAACGCGTGTATTAATATGAATAGTCCAAAGTTGAGTACTCCGCTGTGTTGTGCTTTTCGCAGACATCTCTGCCAGAGCATTCAAAGTGACTGTATTTACTGTGTTATTGTGATTTCTTTATTTTCGTGATTTTTTATTACTCTCAGCTGTCAGAATCCGAACTCAACTGAGTTTCTATTCGCAAGTGAACCTCTCTCAAGCACTCACCCCACAGCTCGGTGTAAGAGTAGTTGCCGTCGCACAAGCTGCGATGCCGCTAATGTATGGCATGCCAGGTATTCGCACAGTGCGGCGCTCATTACGAAATGCGCGCACCAAAGAGCATCTTCCTAAAAGCTTTGTGTGCATGGGCTTTTGTGATTTAGAAATGCGCCGCCCTGTGCCTGTGAGCCCTGCCAGTACATTTGTTCAGCTGATTCGCGCTTTGTGATTCAGTGCATGTAGACCTCGGTGCTGCATGTGACTCTGAGTACGCATCAGCAGTCTTGTCACTGGCTGCCCCTCAAAATCGGCAAGTGGTGTTTTGTCCCAATTTACAAGTCGGGGTATCAGATTTGTATGGAGCGTGTGTCACTTTTCAGGGCTCCGCGTGAACCAGAGCGCTTGGATAAGTGGCAATGGGCGATTCCGAAATCTGACAGCCTTGCAGTCTACTAACCATACGTGCGCGAAGCATTTCCTTCGAAAAGCGATATCTTCCACATATCATCCAGAATGCAAGATAAACGTCCTGTTGCAGGCACCAAACAAACCTAAGCTCACTTTAGATGCTGTGCCTCCCATTTTACCGGTGCTTCCCAAAATACCTGGCCATTCAGCAAAAAAAAAAAAAAAAAAGGCAAACTCTGCGAGAACGGCTGGCTCTACTGCCGACTTTTTGGAAGCGACGGGGGCCAAAGGTTACACTGCATCTGAAGTGCCTGAAACGACCGCTGAAAAGAATGCCAAATCTATTGTGCGTAGAGACAGTGACTCCACAGAATGGCGATGGTGAATCAGCAGGCACGCATGCAAACGGTAGCGCTTTGACTTCAGCAGCAACGGGCCTCCTCCACGTAAAAAGGAGAATGCTTCTCAACACGACACTGATAGTGTGGGCCTATGTGTTACCGACTCAGTTCTTCAGCATACGGGATAAGTAATTTCTTGTTTTAAATTGAGATGAGATGCCTCATCTGTGCCTCTCTAGACCAAGCCACATATCACGCAAAAAATGATTTACGCAAAAATCATATTCATAGCAAAAAGCCAAATGGGATAAAGTGAAACAAACTTGTTCAGGCCACCTCTGGGGTTTGGGCATAGCAGGGGGAAAGAAAACGTGTCTGTATGTGTAGCTTACTTGCGAACGAGGAATAACTGCAAGGAAAAAAAAATTAAGAGATGGTGAATTGTATGCGCACTGATATCAACGAATTTGGTCGTGGAGCCGAAATAATTCTTCTAGAGGACATGAATGCTCACATACAGGACCGTGACAGATATTCAGACACCAATGGCAGGTTACTGCTAGATCTCTGCGAGCAGCATGGTCTTGAGATAGTGAACACAGGGCCTAAGTGTGAGGGGCAGGTCAGGTGGGAAGTTGAACACAGGCAATCGAGCATTGATAATTGTCTTATGACAGGGGAAATCTATGGCAACCTCAGAGTGATGAGAATAGATGAGGAAAGCATTAACAGCTTGGGTAGTGATCAGAAAACAGTGCACATTAGACAAATAAGTGAATATGCTATGCGCTCACATCATTCAAAAAAGTTTTAGATTACGTAAACCGCACAGACACATTCAGGTATTCATTTTTTCCAAGAACTACCTGTGAGTGGAATTGCCTATCACCCGATGCTGTACAGTGTCCAACAGTTGATTTATTTCTACATGCTCTCAAAAACCACTAACAGTTTTTTTTTTTTTTTGTACAGTCATGCAGCCCAGAGTTGCACAATGGTTCCATTTTTTTTAGTACGTTTAGATCAGCAAAGCTATGCCATTGTTGTAATGTTTTTCTTTAGTTAATACAAAAGTGTTGAATTGTAACGACTGTCAGTATGCTGTGTGATGTCAATTATGTTTTTGTAGTAAACATTTCTGTATGCCCATTCCTGCTTAAGACCTGGTAAACAGGTCAGCAGTATGTAATAAATAAATAAAATAAACGCGTAGCATTACAAATGGGATATAAAACTGAAGATACACAGAATTAAAGTTTGGAAACTGTTATTTAAATGACACAAAGGTAAGAAATTTAGCCGCAACAGTCAAGAACAAAGTAGGAAAACTACAGAGCAATGACTGGAAGCATAGTGAGCTTTTACATGTTATAACGAGGGAGATGAAAAAAAAAGAGAAGAAAACTACTTGCTGGAAAGGAGAGAGAAAGCCAAAAAGTAGATGGAACAGAGAAATCCAGGAAGCGATCAAGAAGTGGCGTGAGCACAGACAGGCAAAAAGGGAGAAGCAGCCACAGGCTGAAGTCAATCAAATATGGGAAATATATTTAGAGAAAAGAAACCATTGTGGTGAAATTGATTGAGGCAAAAATAAAGATGAAAGTTAACGCTGGATGACAGCGATTTGCTAAAAGAATAAGGCTGTGCCTAGAATATTTCGGAGTCACCTAGAAGTGCTAAGTAGGAAGTCTGTCACAATGCAACAATGTATGGTACATAAAGGAGAAAATAAATTCGAAGGGTATGAAGCTCTAGGTTATATCCGAAAGGCAATAGCAGATTCATCTACAAAGGGTGCCCAGGGGACTTCCCCGGTGAGTAAAAGTATGAAAAATAGTGCAACCAAGGAAGAGGCAGTACTCGAGAATTCCAACTGGAAGAAGGCCGAAGGAAAAATATCTAAGCTCACTTCCCCGGGCTTAGATGGGTCTCCCATCCGTCTCATTAACAAACTGGGAAGTAGCACTAAAGAAGCACTGATGAAATGCATAGAAAAGTGCTTACTGGTGAAGGAAATATCAGGCCTTTACAGAAATTTATTCCTCAATGGGCTAAATATGCTTCTCCTCTGTAAGTATAGTCCTGTTCAAACAGACGCTCAAGTCCACATTTTTTAGCCCGATTTCTCATGCGTTTATCGCCTGATTGCATGCTCGAAAAGCTGGAACTTCCATCCGTATTATTGTCGCTGCAAATAGGATAATTCAATATGTTTTTCAATATTCTTTTTCTATCATCTGTGAGGAACGTTTTATGAGATTTTAAGAAAAATCAAAGATGGGGTTTTTTAAATATCTTTTAATTAGGCTTTTCGTTCGACAAATTTGAAAGTTTGAGGCCATTTATAAAATTTTGTGTTTGAGGTACAGCAATGGTATTAACAGGAAATATTGTTAACATTATGTTGTAATTGGTCATCAAGTTACGAAACACTAGCTTATTTAGCTTAGGAAAAAAAAAGAATCTCAAATCAAGCAACTTTTAAAAAATGTTACCTGTTCAGACATTTTCAGAAAGAGGTTGCTTAAGCCTACAAACATCAAACAATGCTGCTTCACTCTTCATTATGCATACATTTATTAGAAAAAAAAATAATCTTCATCAAATAATGTTTGTGTATTTATATTGTCAACTTTTGAAAATGACAAGGAAGGAAATTGGTCCCTCCGTACAACTATGCAGCTAATAAAAACGAAGTTCACTTTTGTGTTACTGAGTGGTATTTGCACAAAATATAAATAAACAATGAAATCTAAAATATCATTTTTTAGAGCCGTGTTGATTTCATGGAATCACCCGTCCACAGTTGTAGTGCTCTTGTACTGTGGTACACATCTGTCTGTATGTCAGGTTTTGGGTTGTTTCTGACGGTTTGGCACTCTATTGCATACCTGCCAATTCTCCCAGATTTTCCGGGAGACTCCCGGATTTCGACCGTTTCTACCGTTTGTACGGTTGTCATGAAAATCTCCCGGAAATCGAAATTTTTGTGCGTGATCTGGCCGCATTCACAAAAATGCAGGTATGTCCGCCTCAGGCTTTATTCGAACCTACCGCATTTTAATATAAATGAATTTAGGAGGCATTCATCTAGAAGGAGAAAAATAAATAAAAGGAAGAGACAGGGATGTTAACCTAGAAGAACTGGTTTGCTACCCTGTACATGGGTGGGGAAATAAGGGTCGGAAAGAGGTAGAGAGCGATAAAATAAATGAGGAAAAACATACACATGTCCTCACATGCAGGGCGTTCCGATCACAGTCGTTTGGAGAGGCCGGTTGAATGCAAGAAGCACAGGATTCTTTCTTTCGGAAGAGTCTAGTTGTCCAGTTTGTCTAGTGCATTGCAGAGTGACTGTCTTTGCTAGCAGTACTGATGGCATTCATACAGAATATGCCAAGTTGTTTTGTCACTACTGCAATGGTCACATGCAGCAGTGTCGGCCATTGCTATGCGGAGCGCATACGCATTGGTAAATGCCACACCCAACCATAACCTGCACAGCATACTAGAGTCTTGTTGGCGAAGTTCTGGAGGAATTCGAAGACTGAGAGTTGGGTCTAAGGTACATAATCGTGTGTGGGGGAAATGTGACTCGTTCTATTGTGATGTGGTGCGCTTGCGAGCAAGCATGCGGAGTTTCCGTGCAGCTTTAGTTGTGAAAAGTGGAATTGATATGTGATTGCTTTCAGTATGAGCAAAGCGGGCAACTCGATCGTTCATTGCCAATTACTCCACAATGACTTAGAAGCCATTAAAAGGCTATTTCATGTCCTTTCTTAATAAATATTGAGTAAAAAACGTACAGTAGTCCCAGTGATGCAAAACCATGGCAGATACGAATTCATGAAATTCCCCAGCCAAATTCCACTGTGTCCATAGGGCAACACTTGGAATGTTCTGAAAGCTTTTTCAAATCGGGGTGTGTGATATGAACTTTAGTACCGCAACCGTCGAACGAAGGCTAATCGAGAGTAGTTTGCTCGAAGCTTCAGAAATACGAGTGCGACTAGAGCAGGCATTGTCTTCTACAGTGCATGTGGTTGTTGCTGCAGCCGATGTGGACGAAATCACGGTCGTTCTTGACACGATCACATATGGCGACGACATTACTGACAGTGCTCCATAAGTGTGCACCATCTAACGCTCGACCAGTTAAAGCAACGCTCTGGACAAGATCGTAGCAGATGCTATCATAGATAGCATAAAACAACTTTGTTTTGAAGGCTCGTGTGCAGCCACCGCACACGGATTGAAAACGGAACTACACTTTGCCGCGATCACCGCACACGAAACCGCGGTCGTGCCGAGGCGATAGCAATCTACGTCACGAGCTTCGAGGGCATGTGGCTAACGTACCGTAATTACTCGAATCTAACGCGCACCTTTTTTCCGGTTAAGCGAGATCATAAATCGCATGCGCGTTAGAATTGAGTACGAACAAAAAAATTACGGTCAATCTATTGCCATCGCAAATCCAAAATGGCCGCCCCCTACGTGCGTCGGCATGGCGCGTCGGCTATTTCTGCCTATGTGTTTCCCATGTGCGGCACTTCGTACGTGTGCTGAGGAGTTCGTCATCTAGTAGTGCATTAGCATTGACGGCGTGGAAGGGCCGACTCCAAAAACTCGAGTGCACCACGATGCCACTTTTAAAAGAAAAGTCATCGCGTGTGCAGAAACGGACGGAAGTCGGGCCGCAGCGCGGTCGTTCCCGAAACGTGCGTGCGGGACCGGCGGAAACAAAAGCAGAAGATTGTCGACAGCAAAGCTTCACGCAAAGGCTTCAGTGGACCACAGCACGGTCGGTTTCCGCAAATTAAAGAACTGCTCGGCGAGTATGTGCTTGAGCAGCGAGCGGCACAGCGCCCCGTGACGACAAAACTGCCCCAAGTGCGGGCTATGCAATGTCTTAGAAAAAGGTCTAATGCGGAGCCAGTTTAAAGCGAGCAGGTGCTGGCTAATTAACTATATGAAGAGGAAAGGCTCTTCCCTCCGAAGGGGAACACGCATATGCGAAAACTTTTGCGGAGAAGTACGATGAAAAGCTTTACAGTTTTCAGAGGTTCGTCCTAAACTCGCGGCGCAACAACGGCTACCTGCTTGGGCAAATCTGGAATGCGGATCAGACGCCTCTTTACTTCGACATGCCTGGCACCACAACCGTCGAGAAGAACGGGGCGAAGCAAGTTCGCGTGCTGACACGGTAAAACTACAGTGACCGCAATGCTCTGTTACACGTCAGATGAGCACAAGCTTCGCTCGTACCTCATATTTAAATGGAAGACGCTCACGAAAGGAGTAGTTTTTTCGAGTGGTGTGATCATGCGGGCCAGCAAGAAAAATGGGTGCGCATTGCAATCGATGTCTTACGTTTTTTTTTTTTTCGCGGTGGAAATCGGGTGCGCGTTACAATCGAGGGCGCGGTAGAATCGAGTAAATACGGTATTTGTAGATTAAAGGCAGTAAAGACATAAAAAAAGGCTAGAAGCCTTCTGGTGTTCCTGTCTAAAGAACCTAGCAGCGAGTAAAGCCAAAGCTTTGACATGCGCTTCCACGGCAGCCAGCTGTGCAGTCCCATTCATTCACGTGTGTCGCACGAAGACGCGCAAGTTGTTTTGACGAAAATAAATTTTGCTAGTTGTTTTGATGAAGCGAAATTTCTAGAGTATTTGCGCTCCCCTTTAAAGCTCTCAACTTAGTGGGAAACCTACTTCATGTGTTCGGCTGCTCCAAGCCATTAAAACTGCAACCCCGATGTTAGCACTTGAGATTGGACGCCCCCCCCCCCCCTCCCCCTTTTGTTCTTGCGTGATGTCTTTTTTTTTTTCTTTTGGTCCAAACATGGAGTAAATTGTAAAAATGTAAAATAATTCATCGCGTCAACACCCCCCTCTCCCCGCACACCCTCGTTGCAGAAATCTCCCGGATTCAATACTAGAATCCTTGAACTTGGCAGGTATGCTTTTGTTGCATCAGTGCTTTAAAGAAGCAACATTTTTACCTTTATACGTGCTATCTTCAGGCTGCTGTTTTTAGCACCACATTTGGCTTATTTGTTTTCTTTGTGATGTTGTATCTAACCAGAAAGGTACATTGAACAATAATTAGAACTAACAGACAAAAAAGAAACACGAAAGAAAGAGATGCTTGTAGCAGTCGTGGTGTAAACGTAAACGAAAAGAAAGCAAAGTGTACAAAAAAATAACTTGCCACTCGCAGGGACTTGACCTGCGACCTTAGAATAACAGGTCCGATGCTCTACCAACTGGGCTAAACCAACTGAGCTATAGCTACCACAAACAACATCCCTTATACTTTTTTTGGCTTTCTTGTCTGATAGTTATAGTGTTGTATAATGAATAGAAAAACTAGCCATCACAATTTTCCTCTTTTCATCCATTAAGATGAGATGCTCCTCCTAAAACTTTTTATTCAGATATTTGTGACAGCTCAATGAAACTTGCTCCTGTTATAGAGTTTGAGCTCCTCTCTTCAAATCTGCTTTCATCTTTGTATAGCTCATTTGGTTAATGTTTTGCAGAACGTGCATTTAGAAAAACAATGCAGCTTTCTGCAAGTTTAGTCAACAATAATAAACAAAACAAAGCTGTAATAATAGTAAATTTTGCTCATAATGAATTGAGGAATTCAATAATGCAAAGAAACATTCTGTAACTAATGTATACTGGCCTAGAAAAATATTCTAATGCCGAATTTCAGTTTTACCATACTCAAATGAACAAGCTTTTGAAATTATCTAGTTTCATATGCCTTGGAGAGCTCTGAAAGTTGTTTATTTGAATTCAGGACATGTTAATCTTTAAGCATGCCAAGTTTCATTGTGATCCAACAACATGAAGCATACAAATTTTAATGCACAAACTTTAAAAATGCCAAAAAGGGAGGAATTGAGAAAAGCAGGTTTGAAAGTTCAAAAATATGTTTGATACTATACCCTTCAATCAATTGGCATGAAATTCACAGAGAATGTCAGCAAGGCTATCTAGAAAAAGTTAGTTTCAGAATGACCCAGCACCATATGTTGGACCCTGACAGTCTCTGGAAGCTGCCTCGTCTCAGCGGTTTTTTTTTTTTTTTTTGCAATATTGCGGCGATGAGTCAATGCTTCCGGGCTCGTGTGAGATTTTCGGCAGCGGTATGCACTTTTTTTCCAGTGGCAGTGAAAGTATTCTGGTGCACTGGTTTTCGAACACCAAATATTGCACAAAATTGCACAAGCCCGTGTCTGACGCCTATCGCACGCGGTGTGACCACCGACTTCACGTTCACGGCAAAGCTGTCCCCTGCACTGCCACTGGCGAACGTCTCCTCGCCTCCACTTCATGACAGATACACGTGACTTGACGTGTACGTGTAAAGAAACAACAGTTGCAGCACATGCGTCATTTCGGCAATAAAGTTTCGAAAATGATGCCAGTCCTTATCGTCTACTTGCTGATACTCCAATGGACAGCTCGCACCAGTCGCAGTTAGGGCATACTGCGCCGCTGACGAGGTTCTGCGTCGCATCGGCCTTACAAATGAATGTGCTTTCGTGTTCGTCCTGACACTTGCTTTTATTGTCAGCCTTTATCTTTAACTCTGAAGCACTCACGAAGTCATTGACACTAGGAATGAAGCTCGAACAATCCAAATCAGGTGTGTTGCCACTGCCGTGGCTAGGCATAGCAGCAGACAAACTTCCCATCGCCGGCACTCACTGCTTGCATTTGGGGCGCGTTCCCTTGTAATGGCACGGTGAAATGAACTTCCGTAAATGAAAGTTGCGTTTTTCGCCGACATCTCTGGCGGGGAAAAAGTAACTCAAGTGGTTGTGTTCGTCGATGTCTCGGCGAAATCAGGAGAATGAAAAAAGCGAAGTACTTCAAGACATCTCTACAGCAGTTGGTGTTGCTTTCCATGCTCTGCCTGTGTTCATCATAAAGAGACAGGGCGTGCAGACATGGTCACAAGAAGGAAGTTATTACACCTCAAGTGAATGTGGAAATGAAAGAAGACATGAAAACTGATTTGCCCATGCTTATGCGAATCTATCTATCTGGTACACGTGAGGTCTTTGTGAAAGATAATTTATTATGGTTCTTGATTTCATCTTTATGCAAGTTACTGCTAAGTTACGCTAGCACTATTACTATTGTCGATGTGCTATGCCTTAATCAGAAGTGTTTCTTCACTGTTATGCCAGTACAAAACTGCGCATTCATCGAACATTGGCGTCCGCTTACATTCTCAACAATGTCAAGAAAGATTAGAAAGTTGGCGATTTCCTGTGTTCCAATAATCTTTGGTTAATCCGACATTATATCTGCCCAACGTAGTAGCGACTGTAGCTAAAAGAGACCTTCTGAACTAAACTTGTACGGCAACCAGTCAATTTGTTGGGGCCGAACTTCCTTTTTGCATCTGTGTCAGCACGTGCTAATATTTTATAATTAATACATATCAACTAGATTAGCTTTCTGTTATTCACTGTGGCCTGTGTGTTGATGGTAACTTGTTGCATCTGGCTTTGATTTCGCATGCAGAAAAGCCTCAATCTTGATGTAAGATGACAACAGTGCTTAATTCATATGTCTACAACCACATTTTCATGCAGGCCAAGTTTGTTGGCGGTGTGTGCTGATGACTCGATTGTGCGGGTGGTCGATGTGTTGAAGACAGAGGACAGCATCATGTGAGTTGAACAAACACCGATTTTCATACATCCGACATCTTAAAGTCTTTTGTTGCATATTCTGTTGTCATGGCTTTGTTTCTGTAGAAGTCTATGTTACATGCGTGCACTTTATTCTGGGTCATTCTGAGTGAAATGTCTCAGCCCGAAATTGAATCACCAGTGATTCTACTGAAAAAATTTAAGCTAGAAGGTAACTGTGTGACTGATTTTAATAGAATTATCGTTAAAAAAATTATGTGGTAACGTGATGCCCTTTAAATGTTCTGGCGATAAAGAAGAGTTAGGTGGGATTAAATTATGTGTATCATTTTGACGCTGGATTGACGATAAAATGGAGAACGACAAACTATCACACTTTATTAGTTGCTGCAGAATGTAGAGAATTGTCTTTTCCATCCTTGCTCTGGCCAAGGGTTCTCGCGCTGTTTCTTGGTCATTGTCACTGGCATATACACGTCGCATTAATCTCCCTTGTGATGACCTCGTTACTCATCGTAACGAAAGATCACCGCGGGTTCAGGCTTAGCGAGCGACAGAGCCACCACTCTGCGCACGCTCAACTAACAACACGTTCAGCGCGGCACGACAAAACAGACAGTGTTCGATCTTAACAGTAACGCACAACCACTTTATTGCCTTTGGCGGCACCCCAAATGACAGTACAACATCCACTCCCGAGATGCGGGGGAGCAGAGGCTCCCGCACGCAGACTTCACGATGACGGGGAGACCGTGAGCACGTTTCAGCTGGCCATGGCGAGCTAAAAGGGTCCTTCGCGGTTATAGTGCGCACTTTCACGATTGGCCACTGGGCCTGTTCGCATGAGCAAACCTCATACGCGTAAGCCTCCGGCAAGTGCAGCTGGTGTGGCAAGCAATAGGCACCGCTGTTTGGCTTAGCGTACGCTACCAAAGCTAACACTCGGATAAACATGCCTGCTGGGTATGCGTAGGCACACAGGCAGGCTACAATCCGGCAATTCCCAAATTGGACGCAGACGAAGGAAAACCACGTGCTTACCAGGCGCCGGCCAACGGAGGAGAGAGCCTTTCTGGCGCGCACTTGACTTGGCCTCGCCGATTCTCACAACCCCCGAGAACACGTGACACGCCCGCGCGTGGCTCCAGCTATTGCCATGCGCCTTTACCAGAGCACGAGAAAGGGAGAGGAGCGGCCGTACGGTCGAATAGCCCGCAAAATGGTCGCGGGAACGCCAGAGGTCCCCACATCTTTCAAAAAAAACATCATTTCTATAATGCACATTAAGAAAGCAGAAAAAACAGTAATTACTGACGGAAGGCATGGCGTCATCTGGAGCACGTGAACGATTCCTGGCGAATGCCTTCAGTGCTCCAAACTCTGAGGGCTGTCCGAAACATCCTCGCAATTGGCGTCACTGATGGGTCGGAGAACCCTGTAAAGTTCAAAGTATCTCCGTTACACCTTTTCTGAGAGCCCATGACGATGAATAGGCGTCCCTCACCTTGTCGCCCACGTTGTATATGACGGGTCTGTGCTGGAGATTGATTGTCTGGCATCATAGTCCTGTTGTTTGGTGATTCACAACCGGGCAAGTTGTTCAGCTTTTTTTGCCCGCTGCATTAACTCTTCGGCATCTGTCTCACGGGCATCATTTTAATCAACATTGCATCCAACGTTTTTGCAACTTGACAGCCTTATACGAGACTGGAGGGCGTTTTTCTAGTGGTCTCTTCACGAGCTGTGTTGTGTGCGAATATGACATAGGGTAGGATGTCGTACCAGTTCTTTTGCTCTATGTACATGATGACCTTGTCAGCCAGGATCCTGTTAAGACGTTCAGTAAGCCCGTTTGTCTGGGGATGGTATGTCATCCTCTGAGTGGTGCCACTTGTCGGAAAACGGTGTCCTTGACCTTGGCCATGAAAACATCACCGCTGTCGATGATACTTATTGCAGGAGTGTTGTGCCTGAATATAATCGCCTCGATAAAAAAAAAAGTGCCCCTTCAACTCGTCACCGAGCTACTAGTTGTTCTGCCTAGTCCTTGCCAATATTCGGATGTATCCCAATCGACTGGCAATTGGCTCGTTGTGGCAGGCGTGGAGTACCTCACGTCGAAGGGCTGAGGGAACGACGAGTAAGTAGCTGCTGCTGCAAAGTGAGAAGTTATTTTTGTTAAGTATGCCATTTCGCAAGTAGTACGATGCCAGCATTCTTGCAAATAATTTTGGCATGCTATTGGTTCATCCTTTGAGGCAGTCAATGAGCAGCAGCAATTCAGCGTCTTCCTGCTGCTGCCATGAAAAAGCGTCAGTGTCCACGCCACCCAAAAATGCCGTGTTGCCATCGTCGTGGTCTGCTGTTTCAACAGGAGACCAAGAAAGACAGTCGGCATCACCGTGTCATCTTCGTAATTTGTACGCAACAGTGAAATTGAACTCTTGAAGACAAAGACTTTGGCATGCAAGATGACCGTATGGTTCTATAAAATTAGTATAATTAACCAATGAGGCAAATGGGGATCACTCATACTAGTGAACGAGTGGCCGGACAAATATGGGTGAAATTTGAGGACTGTCTATGTTATCGCGAAGCGTTACTGACGGACGATTCAGAGGAGCCTCATTGTATGTATGCCAATTATCGTACAAAGCGTAATCGGGCTAAGGGGGAAATCTCTAGTATTGAGCGTCATCTCCAGTATTGAGCTCCAGTATAAAGCGGGTACGCACTAACCTCGTTAGAACGTGCCCGCTTTAAGCATACTTTTACTGCTTTAAGCATACTTTAAGCATACATTTTACTGCTCCGCTGAACTTTGCAGATGCCACAATGTGCCGTGAATGATTTTGCGTCATGTTGATAAGTGCGCAAATCAACCGATGAGTTGAATCAACTTCCGGGCGATTGCGGCGTTGACATTACGAGTAACCGTCGAGAAAAAAACGAAGGCGAGGTGGCCACCACCGACAAACGCGCCGGTATGACTCATCACTAGCGAAAAGCCTGATCTTAGTAAACATCCCCGGTTATCTGCTCAGGCATGCGTGTAGCATACTATCACTTTACAACTACTGCAGACATTTAGTATGCGACTATCTGATCGCGCTAGGCTGCCGATTGCTGCTGCTTCGTTTTGCGGGACCGTGTTCAAGCGCGCACTGCTTTACGGAAACACAAGCGGCTCACTGTCGTGGAGTTTAGTATTGCGGATCGTGGGCACCAAGAAACCATGCTGTATTATGCCAACACGCGCACTGTACATCAAGCGTAGCGCTGCTGCTACAATGATGCACGCTTTTATTTAGTGACAGCCCAAATGCGCTTCCGTTCGCTGCCAGGACTGCTAGAACATCGCGGAGAGCACATTGCTTGCGGAAAGCTCTTCATCGCCGCGTTAACCCAGCAGGCTTTTCGCCAAATCTGTGCATGGCCTGAAATGGAAAGGGTGTATTCTATAGCAAGGGGATCGGCAGTCACGGTATGCGCAGAGTGAGCGAAGGGCCACACAGAACTAGCCACGCAATAAAAGGTTTGGCTCTCTGCGACTGTACCGCGTTTTAAAAAAGAAAACTGCATCAGTTTGTGCTTTGAAGTAGGCCACGGAACCACTGTATAACGAACATCCGATTCTGTCAATTCTGTCGCTGTACAACGCTGCGTATCCCGGATCCCGCAGCAGTTTCGACATACTCATCGGCGTTGCCATCCCGTGCTATCGGGCAATGGTGCGAGAGTCAGAAACTTTTTAGTACTTTGGCTAAAGGAAAGAAATGGCTTTGCGGTGGGCATTTCAGCCAATAATTTCAGTGGCACCGAGTTTTTTCCTTTGTTGACGGTGATGGCACATGCCAGGAGATGCAAATTTGTTGCTAGTGTTTAATCCATAGTACGTTTAGGGCGTAGTTACGCCGTCATCCTCGGCAGGTTTGGCTGTACACATCGCCTTAGTATAATGAATAAAGAGCTTGACAGATCTTTTCCCAGACAACATCAGCAACATAAGACAGTGCCGGCTTTGGTCATGATGGTGCAGTTAAACTGAAGTCCTTTCGCAGAATTTTCCGAATGTCTGCATGTAGAGGCTTGATGTTTTTCAAAGCCATGACGAGGGTGCTCGCTACCGGGTTAATCATGTAGGGGTGATGCCAGTGGTATTGCTGCTGTAGAGCTCGTTTGATTGCTGTACGAATTTAGTGTCTATTTTCGGTGGGCCTGCAAACAGTTTCTCCTTCACTCCTCACATAACATACTGTAACTTGCTTTTTTCGGGCATCTCAGGGTCTGCCCTACAGAAAAGGTGGGCCATGCCTTTGGTACATAGTGATGCTCTCGTTCAGTCTCTCGTGCACACTGACTGGCTGGTCATGTGCACCGTATTTATTTCATGCGAACATTGACGTCTCCGGGTGCTGAAACGGCAAACTAATTTTATCACATCCCTCCCCCATTTAATAATGGATGCAAACAATTATTTAAGGTGAGTAGCACGATACTGGTTGTCAAATTCTGGTACTTCGACGCTGGACAGGAGTCTTGGGTGCTATGACAGCAAGTTCCACTTGCCTCGCCATGTCTTCCCTGGAATCTTGCCTAGACTCGGTGTCGTGAAGGCGATCCAGAGTTATTGCCTCTGACTCATGTCCAAGCTTGGAGCAAGACCTGTAGCTATTGGGCTGCCTGACTTTTGGTTGTTCCTCTTGGGCTGGCGGATGTGATTCAGATGTCGAGTTGTGATGGAGTTGCAGTGGTAATGGTAGATTGAGCTTGAGCGCCAAGCCTAGTGGATGTTGACCGAAAGGGAGGACAGATGCTTTTACGCATGTTGGCGATTCCAGGCTCGATCATCGGCTCACGAAAAAGTGAAAAGCGTGAAGCTCACCCGGCACCTCCACCAGCGTGAGGATGTGGGATGAACGATTGAACAGAGGACAAAAAACAATCACACTTTATTAGCACTTGAGAATGACAACAACGGCTTCTTTGTCCTTACCCTGGCCAAGTGTTCTCGCACTGCTTCTTAGTCATCGCCACTGGCTCAATGAATGGGCAGCAGTATTCAATCTTGAAACTGCGTACAATGACACATTGGGTTTTAAAGCATTCTATTCTGATTATTCTTTCTGTTGATGCATCAGATAAAACCATGTGTTAGTTTTCTGGCTTAAATAGGCTTAGCAAAGCAGCAAGAATAAATGTGGATTCAAACATGTTTTGTAAATAAGGTGACTGCGTTATAGCCAAAAAAATCATTTTGCTTTTTACCCTTTAACATACTATCCTATAAAACATTTTCAACCAATGTGAATAAATATTTATTTTTAAAAATGTTGTAAAATTTGATATCCTAAAGTTTTAGAAAAAATTACTTTTTTTGGAGATTCATTGAAGCAAGCATTGAGGCCCATGTGATGAAAATATACATGAAAGAGCTCATTATATGCTCCGACGTCTTTTCTTTTCATGTGGAAATTTTTGTTTGTGTAAATTTTGTTTAAAGCGACAAAACTGCTTTCGAACTTCTGGCTTCCTAATTATAAATTTCTTTTCTTTCAGTTCATTTTGTTTTCAAGTCCTCTTTTCACATTTTTGACACTTTAATCGTTGATGCCAAATTAGGCTACGTTGTTGGCTACACTGGCTCTCTTGCGTCAATTTAATGAATGTTGGAGAATAATTTGATCCCAATGAAATGGCACTTTGAGTGAGTTGAAAACTACTGGTCAGCCTGTTTGGAACGAATTAATTTAAGTACTTTGTGCGGAACAAACGGCGACTGAGAAAAGAGACACACGGACAAGTGCAATTCACAAGTCTCCTTTCTTCAGCCTCGTTTGTTCCACGCAGAGTACTTCCATGGATTGAATGAGTTGGTACATGTTCATTGCGCTTCTCCGTGTGTCTGAAAATTTTATAGAAAAAGGAACAATAAATATTTAGACTTACCAATCTTGTGGACATAAAAAACACTAAACTAAAGACACAGAAAATTTTGGTCACATCGCGTTTATTTCTGTACATCATTGTGCTTTTATCTCGGGAGTGCTTGCAAACCGGATGGAATTGTGTGAGAGAGAGAGATATGAGAGACCATGTTGGCACAACTGACTTTGCCACACAATAAGATAAGAATAAACTCAAGCTTCACATGAAATACATGAGCCCATCTAAAATATTCTTAATTACTCAACATAGAAATGGCTATGCTCAGTCCCCAGCTGTTGAAACAGTTTGGCAACATTGGCCTCTCATGTGCAATTCGTAAATGGAACATTCTTACTTTTCGCATGATGTTTAAGCCGACTCTTCTACGTCCGTTTTGCATCACGTTTGTCGTTAATGCTTTCACTTAGTCGCTGCAGTCGCCGTCCATCAGTAACCACTGTACGAGCCACTCAGTTCCGTCGCCCTTAACCCAGTCGTCATTGGTCTGGGAGCTTAGGCCTAACTGTTTTCGGCCTCCGCTTCGTCATGCTACCTGGCCTTACCAATGACGTGGCGCTCCAGGCACTGTCGTGCGGGTTGCTGCCGTTTTGCAAAGAAAATGAAGTGCTGCGGAAGTGATGCTAGCTTCTTCGACCCTCTTCATTTGGCACCGCACAGAACAGTGCATTTTAGCATTTTAGCTAAAATGCACTGTTCTGTGCAGAACAGTGAACAGTTTAGCATTTTATACACTGCAGTCCACTTATGACGCTACCCAAGTTTCAAAGAAATTCCTTCGTTATAACGTATAATTGTTGTCAGCGGGTTGACGAAAAGACAAAATAGAGATCAAAACATTTTATTTGCATGCAACTAAGTTGGAGCAACTAAGTACTGTTTGTTTACAAAAGATTCATAGTCTGAGCTCTAATTGCTTCAATTGAAGGTGGCGCACATCTTTTGAGAGCATCTAGTTGTTTCGCACAGATAAACGGTGAAAGCCCTTTGCCAAAACAAGGCTGCGGAGGGGTTGCATCATCTGTTGAGCCTCCTGCGATGACAAGTCAGGTTGCTCAACCACTTCGTCATCTTCGCTGCTTTCACGTCAGTGCATAGCACGTATGTGTGCAACGGTTGCCTCATCCCCGAGGGATTTGGATGCTTTCACAATGCATGCCATCGGCATGGTCAATACGGCGCGGAAATTCATTTTCGGTGAGGGTTGTAGCCAGATTCGATCATGTCCAATATTTAGGCACTGGAAAATTGCAATAAGTCATTTATTTAGTTTAGAAAGCATACAAAATCGGACAGAGCCGGTGATGGTGAAGTTCGGGCCTGAGACATTTCACTTGGAGAGACCCTTTTATCAATCCAGACAGCTTCTGTGGCTTTTTGTGAAGGTTGCAAAGGTCACTTGATGCTTTGCTTCACTTAAATGGGACCTTTTAATCATAGGATCACAACATCATTAAGTATTTATTTGTATTAACAATTTTTGAAAAGAAATGAGATTTGCATTTCAAAACAATATCTTTTTGTGCAAAGTGAGCCAAGTTTTAAATCATGAGGTTTTATTTTGAATTTTAGCAACCATTGTAAAGAACCATCAAGGCAAAATCCTACAAATTGCAAATCATAAGCAATAATATAATAAGCCACATTTTTTGTGTGATATGAAACCCATGTTATGTTTTGCAGCTACAACAGTGAGGAGCACACAGACTTTGTGCGAGGCCTGTGTTGGACTGGCCAGCACACGCTTCTGTCTGCGGCCTGGGATGGCAGAGTCCTGCAGCATTCGGTTGGACCCTCACCCGAGAGCGGAGATGCACCACCCTCTGCCCAATAAACATATTTGAACTATTGAATTGGTTTTGTTCCTATGGGGCTCAGAATGTGGTCAAGAGACGATTAAAAGATGTGCTAACTGTCCCACCGAAAAGTCCTTTTGAGATGGACTGTATTGCTTTAGAGCTATACTTTACTACACAAAAACAATTTGTTAATTCTCTGCAGACCTGCCAAATACTGGGACACAGAATTACGAAGAACCTGCCCGGGGGGGGGGGGGCATTTTTTTTATTTTTTTGAACAAAAAAGCGCACCTTTCGAAAGGACATGGTCTCCAGGCTTTTCAACTGAACTACCTCTGCATTAGGCAGAGCAGGGTCTGTCGGGGAAAACTTGTGTCGCATGTAGTCGCACACTGTCACAAAGTAGTGCCGAACTGCCTCGAAGAGTTCCTGTTGTTCCTTGGGCTTTAGCTTGTCTTATTTTTGAACAAAGGTGGTGGTCGTCGACTTGGCCCTCCTCAAGAAGTCTTCCGTGTAGGTCTGGTTGTAGCAATGTCCAGCCTGGTCACACTTCACAAGGAGAACATGTCCGAGAGTTTTGTCGGACATGGACGACCGAAATTCAGTTCTTGTTTTCCTCACAAGGCTGAAGAGACGCTCACACTCAGCATTGCTGTGTGGAATTGACAAAATTCCAAGCATCACCTCAGCAATTCGGCTGAACCTCAACCTTCCATCTGCAGTTCTCGGCTGTGACACCATTCTCCACTGGGCATCCACTCGTTCTTCTTGTAGAATATGGGGAGGAAGATCCTGAGCCTGCAACTTGGAAAACTCTACCTCCAGTGCGTCGACCGCTTCCATTTTCGACTCTCCCGGTTGGAGAGGTAGCATCGCTGGAAAAGAGTCCACAAAAAAAGCGAACCTTTCGGAAGGACATGGTGTCCAGGGTTTTCAGCTGAACTACCTCTGCATTAAGCAAAGCAGGGTCTGTCAGGGGAAACTTGTGTCGCATGTAGTCGCACACTGTCACAAAGTAGTGCCGAACTGCCTCGAAGAACTCCTGTTGCTCACTGGGCTTTAGCTTGTCTACCACAGTCCTAGTTTCCTGTCCAATGATGAGGTCCTCGTCCCCTTTCTGTGCCTCCCTGCTATGGTAGTCCAAGTTGAGCAGCTCTGGGCTTCGTTTCAGCCACGAGGGGTTTACAAATCTTGAGAAAATGTCTCGAAGAAGTTTCAAGAGAAGCGACCGTAGCACGTGGATATGGGGAGCTTGTGCTTGCAAGGAGGGGTTCACTTTCTCGAAAATGGGAATAATATTCTGTAAGAAGAGACAGTATGCTCGGTTGGTTTCCAGGCTGAGGAAAACAAAAAACCGTTCTTCACGTGTTGCGCAGTGCTGGTCAGTCTTCTGTGTGCAGGAAACCTTGGCTTTTTTCGCTGGCACTGAAGGAGCCTGTGTCAAGTTCTTTCTTTTCGTTTCGCACTGATCAGGCTTTTCTGCTGGAGCTGTTGCTTGCTTTGCTGCTGCCTTTGGGATCTGGTATGAGTCAAGAAAGCTGGGACTCTTTTTGTCCTTCACTTCATGCAAGAAGAAGCTCAACAGAGGCTTCCACTGATCCAGGAGCCTGGTCAAGCATTTCCCAAGAGATAGCCATCGAGTTGGGACATGTTTCAAGATTTTTCTGAAGTCTGCATCATGAATTTACTGAAACTGCCTCAAGGCCTCCTTCCTCTTAGCACTCTTTTCCAGGTAATAAAATATATCTGCAAGAACTTCGTCCACTTTTGCTGGAAGGCACTCTGCTCCCTTCTCGGCTGCCAAGTTTATTAAGTGGCATGCGCACCCGATTTTAATCAAATTTTCTTGGACTTCCGTCAGCATCGCTGCCACACCATTTTTTTTACCAAGCATCACGTTGGCGTTGTCGGAACAAAACGCTACACAGTTCGTGACCGGTATATGAAACGACGCGAGAGCCTCCAGAATTAGGTTGCCTATGTTGCGACCACTTGCTTGTACCGTCAACGTACACAAAGAAAGTAGTCGACTCTCAACTAGGCCAGACTCCCCCACGTATGTCGCCACGATCGGGTACAACTGCGAGTGGCCATCATTACTGCCGTCGATGGCAACCGAGAAAACTTTTTGCTTCAAAGAACTCGCTATGCGCTCCTGAGTATGGTTTGCCATCTCGCCAACAATTGCACTTGTCTTGGTTCTTGCACAGCCGTACCGCTTTGCGACATCCGAAGTAGGGAACATTTTGCGTAGCAGGGGACCCACGTGGTCAGAGACGGTCAATGGAAGGTTATGTTCCAGCAGAAACCCAGTGAAGAGACATTCCACTCGGATCACGTCACTATCAGAGTTCCGCTTTGAAAAAAACTGACCCAGCTGCTGCTGCTTTTCTTGGCATTGCACGTGACTTACGTGTTTCTTGGATGAAACGTGAGCGACAACGTCGGGTTTGCCTCCGTGAGAAACGTTGATGTCGCAGCCACACACCGCGCAGAATGCAAAATGCTTGCCCTTCCTCGATTCCGTCTCTGCAGGTTGTAGCGTCTCCGCAAATCGCGTCTCCGCAGGTTGTAGCGTCTTGCGTCATTTCGCTGTTGGTCTTTTATGCGCAGACGAGCAAGCTGCCGGGCTTCTTCTGCGCGCTGAAGGTAGGCGGCCACGTCTAGGTTGTTTTCATCGGTGACAATAGGCAGCATGGCGTCCAGGGTAGTAACGGCATCCCTCCCGTGGACGAGATTAAATGGTGTCATTTTAGTGGTCTCCTGCACCGCGGTGTTGTAGGCGAAGACCATGTAAGGCAGAATTAAGTCCCAGGTCTTGTGTTCTGTGTCCTCGTACATAGCATATCGGCAATGGTCTTGTTCAAGCCTTCCGTGAGACCGTTTGCCTGCGGATGGTACGCAGTTGTTCTTCGATGATCTGCATGACTATAATGTAAGATTGCCTGAGTAAGATCAGCCGTAAACATCGTTCCCCTGTCTGTTATTAGTACCTCAGGTGTGCCAAGACGGAGGAGAATTGATTCGACAAAAAATTTGGCAACTTCTACGGCTGTGCCGTTCGGAAGGGCCTTAGCTTCAGCGTATCGGGTAAGGTAATCAGCGGCCACTATAATCCACTTGTTACCGGATGTTGACGTGGGGAAAGGTCCAAGCAGGTCCTTACCAATCTGTTGGAATGGTCTCGACGGGGGTTCAATTGGCTTGAGAAATCCAGCTGGTTTTGTTGGAGGTCTCTTCCGGCGCTGACATTCACGGCAACTCTTGACGTACCGCGCAACATCTTACGAGAGGCGGGGCCAGTAGTATCGCTCTTGAATTCTGTGGAGTGTGCGTGTAAAACCGAGGTGGCCTGCAGTGGGTTCGTCATGTAACGCTTGTAAAATTTCTTCTCTGAGGCTGCTTGAGACGACAAGAAGGTAAGCTGCCTTATTCGGTGCGAAGTTCTTTTTAGCGACCACCCCGTTTTGCACACAGAAGGAGGATATCCCACGCTTGAACAGTGCAGGTGGTATGGAGGCCTTTCCTTCGATGTAGTTGATCAACTGTTGCAGGATCGGGTCTGAGCCCTGCTGTAATGCAAAGGTGCTGCTGCTGATAGGCCCAAGAAAGGCATCGTCGTCTTCATGGCTTGGTGGTGCGCCGACAGGGGCTCTTGAGTGGCAGTCTGCGTCGGAGTGCTTATGACCAGGCGTGTAGACCACTTTCACGTCAAACTCCTGAAGCCGTAGGCTCCATCGAGCGAGGCGGCCAGAAGGGTCTTTTAAACTGGCCAACCAGTACAATGCAAGATGGTCCGTTACGACTTTGAAGGGTCTGCCATACAAGTATGGGCGGAATTTCGAGGTGACCCATACTATCGCAAGACACTCCTTCTCAGACGTGGAATTCCATAGTTCACTTCCAATAGTTCACATCCGCTTTCGACGGTGAGCGGCTTGCATACGCGATGACGCGCTCGCAGCCCTTGTGCTTCTGAACGAGAATTGCACCTAAGCCGATGCTGCTGGCGTCTGCATATCTCAGTTTCGGCATTTTCATCAAAGTGACCCAGCACCGGTGGTGACTGTACACGTTGTTGAAGTTCTTTGAATGCCTCACGTTGCGCAGCTTTCCATTTGAAAGGGGCGTCCGACTTCGTGAGCTGCGTCAAAAAGTCAGCAATGTGTGAAAAGTTCTTGACGAACCACTGGTAATAGGCGCACAGTCCTAAGAATCGGTGCACTGCTCTTTTATCTTGCGGCTGAGGAAACTGTGCGATAGCGGCTGTCTTTTCGGGATCTGGTCTTACGCCATCTTTGCTTATAATATGGCAAAGGAACTGTAGTTCTTCATAGGCAAAATGGCATTTTTCTTGCTTCAGTGTCAGCCCTGATGACTTAGTTGCGTCCAGTACCGTCCGGAGCCTTTTCAGGTGGTCGCTAAAGTTGGAAGCGAAGACGACCACATCGTCCAGGTATACGAAACATATTTGCCACTTGAGACCTGCCAGTACTGCGTCCATTAGACGCTGGAAGGTTGCTGGAGCGGAACAAAGTCCAAATGGCATCACTTTGAACTCATACAATCCATCCGGCGTGATTAAGGCGGTCTTTTTTCGGTCTCTTTCATCAACCTGAATTTGCCAATACCCTGTCTTCAGATCAATGGACGAGAAGTACCTTGCATCACTAAGACGATCTAGGGTATCGTCGATCCTTGGTATAGGGTACACGTCCTTCTTGGTTACACTATTCAACCGTCGGTAATCGACGCAAAACCGCAGGCACGCGCAACACTATCCGCAATACGCTTCGCGGCAATATACACAAACTTTGTGTATGTGTCAAGTTAGCACCTTCACTTCCCATACACACCAAGCTTGAATATGCGTCCCTTATATCGAACCCCCACCATCGTGAAGAGTGCGTAATCCAGTCGGGCATTAGAGGCGATGCAAGAAATATATATATATATATATATATACGCACAAATGACACACGAAATGTGCTCACAGGTAGAGATGAACGCAAATAAGCGTCTGAATTGTTACTTAGCTGTGTCTGAAAAATGCGTCCTTTTCGCAAACGGAGACTGCAACCATCGCAGTGACCTTTGTGCCCCCGGTAACTATTACAGAATCGTTCTGGTGAAAGCCGAAGGCTAGCCAAGACTTACGATCGTCACCACTGCGAGATAAGCACGCGCGTTAGTGTCCACCCTTCTGCCTTTCCGCAGGGCAAAGTACGCGTGTTAGATGAGAGCGCTCACCGCCGCGTCGTGACGATTTGGCGACGACCGCTCATTGCGCCGTTTCGCAGATAATGTTGACAACACGATAGTTTCCCCCGAGATGCCCGCAACCTGCGGTAAATGGTAGATATAAGTAGCTTGCCATTTGAACGTTAAGGAAGGTGCTTTTTTGTGGCTCAGTGGTAACTGCCTCGCGCTGACATTTAAGAGTTACCACGTTCGAATCTGCGCGTCTGAGTATTTTTCTCAAAAATTTTTCTTTTGTGCGTTTTTGTATATGTATTGTAACGGTCACTAAACACACAAAAGCAAAATACACTTTAACATGGCTTTAACCTGGCAGCCATTGCCATCGGACTCCTGTTCTCCAAACACTTCGTCTTCCTCGTTCTCTGTCTTGTGGCTTTCCACTGCTAGTATCCCACTACCCGTCAGTTTACCGCATGAAGATATATATATATATATATATATATATATATATATATATATATATATATATATATATATATATATATATATATATATATATATATATATATCCATACTGCATTATTCTCGAAGTTTATAACTTTTATTACGGTAGCCGGAAGAAACTCTGATCATCTATTTCACACGCAACACACACACACACACACACACACACACACACACATATATATATATATATATATATATATATATATATATATATATATATATATATATATATATATATAATACATACGGTAAGTGACGGCGACATTGGCGGCAAAATTCACCTGAGAGTCTCCATACAATTGCCTCGCAATAAAATTTTACGCGGTACTGTCTCCTGAGTTGACGAGAAGGAAATTCGTAAGCCAACATTTGTTGGAATGGGGAGTGTGAACGTTTGTATCAATTATAAATAAAGCAAACCACTTTTCTTTGTATGGGAGATATTGTGTGGAGCAGCCTTGAAAGTACTAGATTCTGTCAAGGTAGTTAAGAGACTTATTTACACGTATGAGGCCATCGAGAACCTACTTCCCGGAGGAGGACCCCGTTTCTCACTCCTGCTTTCTGGCGCTTCTGCTTCATCGCCTGCTCCATCAACACATCGCGATAGAATTAACATTCCCGGCTGCGCAGCGAAGTTGGTCGTGCAGTTCCAGGTGCTTGCACTTTCGGACAGGCCTTGTTAGGATAACGCCCCCTCATTGTTCCACGGTGCAAGAATGGTTGTCACCACCCGATTTGTTAGCTGAATGATCTCTTTGACGTTATGTTGTTGCCGGCTTGTCTTGTCCTGATGAGCTGTCTGCTATTCAAGCTGGCTCATTTCGCGAAGCTCCTCCTTCAACTTGTCATGCAGACGCATGCCCTCCTTTACAGCCAGCTCTCTAAAATAGGCAATTAGGTTCAGCGGTCTCATTCAGCTGTTGTGCTTCTACCGCTTGAAGTCGCTTTTTGCCAAAACAGTCCCGCAAGTTCTTCCTTTCTAGGTTGCCTTTGTGGTGAGGGAGTTTTGTCGCCTTGTCCAATGCTCACACTATAGTTACTGGACGCGTATTCAGCAAGCGGTACGAAATGCCCTTGGAGCTTCTGGATGACCTCATGGTGTGACCGTATGCACGATCGCTGGCAGGTTGCTATTGCCTGGGTTGACTCTCGAAGAGTTTTCAGGTTATCCAATCGCACTGCACTTCATGTCGCCTGCTCATGTGCACGTTCCACAATGTCATCTGGCTGTTTCTGTCCTTGGATTAATTTTCTGTGGTGTCGTTCATCAACGATCTCCATCTCGGGGACCAAAGAGGTTGCCTGCCGTAACTTTTCTTCTGCTGCAAGCAGCAATTTCCGCATTGGCACTGCACACTGACCAGAGGAGCTGCGTTGCTCGCACTGCCCCGTCTCAAAGTTTCTGACATTCGCTGTTAGGGGCACTCATAAAAGAGACACGTAAGCGTTTCTTTTCTAAGTGCATTTATACATAAGAGCATCGGTTGGCAAAGGTTGGCATCGGTTGGAACACAGGCCCCTGTGGCTAGCATTTTTGGATATCAAGGGAGCGTACGATAGTGTGGTTCAAGAGGACTTGTGGGAAATACTAGACACACTGGGTGTGGAAGATGGAGTCACTAATCTTTAAAGGAAATCTATAACAGTAACAAGGTAGTTATAAAGTGGGAAAAACAGGTATCCAAGCTCACAGAGATGAAACGGGGACTTAGACAGGGGTGTCCACTGTCACCCTTGTTATTCATGAGGTACCTACAAGAATTAGAGGTCAAATTAGAGCGAAGTGCACTTCTCTTCAACCCCTCTTTAGTCAAACAAGAAAAACTCGGTGATCAGGCACTACCAGCATTAATGTACGCAGATGATATAGTGCTAATGGCTGACAACAACGAAGATTTGCAGAGATTGATAGACATCTGCGGTAATGAGGGAGTTAGGTTAGATTTTAGATTCAGTAAGGAAAAATCAGCAGTCATGATTTTTAATGATGACGAAGGTAGTGAGCTTAGAATACAGGAAGTCAGGCACGAGATAAGAGATAAATACAAATATCTGGGCGTATGGATAAGCAATGGGACCGACCCCTAAGGGAACACGAAATATACGGGACGACTAAAGGCAACAGGAATGCAGTAGTGATGAAAAATAGGGCACTGTGGAATTACAATAGGTATGATGTTGTGAGAGGAATATGGAAAGGGGTCATGGTTCCTGGGCTGACGTTCGGCAATGCGGTCTTGTTCAGGAGGTCAGAAGTTCAAGCAAGATTAGAAATTAAGCAACTTGGAATAGGTAGGCTTGCTTTAGGAGCTCACGGGAATACACCATATCAGGGAGTACAAGGTGATATGGGATGGACATCATTTGAGGGCAGGGAAGCTAGCAGCAAGATAAAATTTGAGAAGCGATTGAGAGAAATGGGGGAAGAGCGTTGGGCTAGGAAGGTTTTCAGCTACTTGTACATGAAGAATGTCGATACAAAATGGAGGAAGCGAACCAGGAAGTGGAGTGGTAAATACTTAGAAAACAGCAGGTGGCCAAACCAAAAAGAACTATCGGTTAAGAAGAGAGTGAAGGAAACGGAGACTGACATGTCGAGAATTGGCATGATTAAGAAGTCCGCACTAGAGATCTATCGAACTTTTAAGCAGGAAATTGCCAAGGAAAGAATCTATAATAATACTCGGGGTAGCTCTCTATTGTTTGACGCCAGGATGGGAGTATTGCGAACCAAGACATATCACGCCAAATACGAAGGGGTAGACACAGTATGCAGTGCGTGTGGAGAGGAAGAAGAAACTGCCGAACACTTGATAATGTTCTGTAAAGGGCTTCACCCTAAAGTTCAGGATGATGGCGCAGAGTTTTTCAAAGCACTGGGGTTTAGGGACAGGGAGGACAAAATAGACTTTAAGCGGGTAGAATTAAGTAGAGGGAGGTTATCTGATTTAAGGCTAAAGTCAAGGCACGAGTGAAAATTAAACCCTTCACTGCAAAGTACGAATCCTCAACCTCACAATATCAAGAAAAAAAAGATGAATATAATGGTTAGTTCACTAAGTATTACGGCCAAGTGGCGTTAGCCATCGCCCGATCTAAAGGGTACAGCGACATCTATCGATTCATCCATAGCGCACACGTCCCCAATGTATCCCGGGCATAATCTGTCCACGGATGCAGCGTGCGATAAGCGCACGTTGCGTTCTATGTTCACTGATGCGTCTCAAGGCTTCTTTTTTTTATCTGCTAGGCAATGTCCTAGGCTATGTTTTATCCGCTAGGTTTTCTCGCCCAACTTCCGAGCTGTGCGGACGTGTTTTCGCGCGCTCCACCTGTTCGGCAAATTCAAGGTCGTGCAAGGTCGGTTGGTGCAGGAGCAGTGCGCAATGAGAGATAAGTTTCTACATTTCTTTGTGTTTGTGAACACCATTATTATTTTTTCTCTCATAATAAATAACTTGCGTTTCGAGGTCTGTGGGTGTGCGGCACTGGCAAGGTTGCAGTGCGTTTGACCACAAGAACAGGGTAGGCGTCTGTTTAGAAGAAGTTCGGTGCACCCAGTTAGTTGTTAAACAACTAGAGCCGAACTTGAAGGGGACCTAGTGAGAGGCTACTGGCGAAATTGAACACGTATGTGTACGGTGTAGGTGGCAGCTTCAAACAGTTGTTGAGGTAGGAGAGTTAACGGAGGCGGCTGGATAGCAGGATTAGGGTTAAACGTAGGGCTGTCGGGCGCACGGTCCTATGGTCGGGCGGGCGATGGCTAAGGAGGCTAGAAAAACCACGAGCGAGAGTGAGCTGGTTAAGTGCGAAGAATGCAAGCGCTGGTCCTGCATAATTCAGACAGAATTCTCGAGTTTGGCCGACGCGCAGAATGCAAGCGTCGTGTGCAGGCTGTGCGGGGCACTGAAATTAAGGCGGCTGTGCAGCGCATGGAGGCTCGCATCGAGGGGCTTCAGAGGGAGCTTAGGGCAGATTGGCAGCAGAGGATAGAACTCGAAAAACAGATCGGAGCGTCGCGTGAGCAGCAGGAGGCTACCGCCAGCCTATTAGAGCAAATGAAGGGCGGCCATCGAAAAGAACGGGAAGGGCAGACCGATCTCGAGCAGCGGGTAAATGAGCTGATGGCGCTTTGCCCCGGCCCCGAGCGGTGTGACACGCAAGGCATGGGTAGCGGAGAAGGTGACAGGCGGGAAGTGACAGGGAAGAAGCGAGGTCAGGGGCCGCAGTGTCTGGCCACAGCACGGAGGCTCCGAGAACATACAGCTCGGCGGCGCGGCAGTCTTCGAGCAGGGCAGGAACACAGGACAAACGGCAGAGAGAGAAACAGGTGAAGTAAACAGGGGCGCCATCACAAACAGGAAGCCAGCGATTGCAGCGTAGAAGGGTCCTGGGGGGGGGGGGGACTCTAACGTGGCCAGGGATAGAGATGGCGTCTTCAAGACAGTGAAGGAAGACGGGAAAGTGAGGGTGGAGGCCCAGTCAGGGAAGGGCATAGTGAATGCACTGGCCAAAGCTTGGGAGGTTGTAGAAAACTGCATGGAGGGCGAAAATCTAGTCATTATTCATGCTGGGCTCAACGATGTGTTGAAGGGCAAGGACCAGAACCTCCAGAGAAAGTTAGAGGATGGGATGCGTAAGCTCCGAGAAGCCTCTGGGAGTGTGCATGTGACCATATGCACAGTCCCAGAGGTGTATGGGCAGCCTCGTGAGATTGAAAGGAGGGTAGTGAAGGTGAATTGTGTGATCAAGGGTATGAGCCGGCAACTCGGATACAGTGTAATGGAAGTTAACTAAGACGTGTGCGAGCCCGGCGCGGGCCCCTTTGCACAGGATGGCATTCACTACTGTGGTGCGACGGGGCAGGAGGGTCGGTAACAGAATGGGTCGCCAAGCCATAGCTTTTTTAGGGGGACCCAGAGCCCCGATGCCAACAGTGTAGCCAAAGATGGACATAAAGGGGCACAAATATCCAAGCCACAAGAAGTCTGTGGGAGAAGAAATCGAAATCGACGTAAGCACTAGGACCGAGCTAAGTCAGACGTAGGCTACAATAACATGCTGGGTGGCAGGAATAGGTTAAAGTGGGAAGTGATAGAAGAGCAGTTGAGGCAGGAGGAGCTGATGGTATATGGGGTTGTGGAGACACATCTTCGGGACATGGAACAACCACCCTGCAATCCGGACTACGTATGGGAATAATGCAATAGAACAGAAGGCAGCAGAAAGGGGGGTGGTATTGGGGCATTCATTCATAAATATATGGAATGGCAAAGGGTCAAGTAGAAGTGCAAGGAACATATATGGCTAAAAGGAAAAGTGGCAGGGCAAATGACACTCTTTGGTTTGGTGTACTTGTGGACGGGAGCAAAGGCCAAAGAGAAAGACCAGGCAACATCGAGATAATATATAAACGACGTTGAGGAATTAGGAGGAGAGTGCGAGATATTTATACTAGGAGATATGAATGCGCACATAGAATATATAGATGGGTATACTGACTCAACAGGCAAAATGATCATATATATGTGTGAAAGGCATGATCTGATCATTTGTAACAATACTGAGAAGTGTGAAGGGCAAATAACATGGGAGGTAGGAAGGCTGTAGTCGACGATAGATTATGCACTGATGTCACGTAGGATGTACGATAGGCTCAGGGGAATGCACATAGATGAAGGTGGCTCCAGAAGTCTGGATGGTGATCACAAACGTATCAAACTAAGTTTTCGAAGAGCAGTGAAAGTGGGAAGGAGACAAGATGACCAACTACAGGAAAATTTTCATTCAGAGAGGCAAATAGCAATTGCTACTAAATTCAGAAAGTAATCACTGAGGATAATAAACAAGGTGGACATACACATATCTAATTAAGCTGTTTGAGCTAGAGTTTGCTAAGGCACGTGACAAGTCACCCCAGTAAAGAAGACACCGGCCCAAGAGTTGGTGGGATGAGGAAGTTGAGAGGGCCATATTAAAACGTCAGGAAGCCTCCAGGGAACACAGACATGCTAAGCAAGTGGATGAACCGACAGATGATGTTGAAAGAAAATGGGAAAACTTTCTAAGCTCTAGAAGGGCATCCCTCCTATTAACTGAAAAGATTAGAAGAAAGGGTGCTCAGTGGTTGGCAGTACAGAAAAAGGACAGAAAGGCAGCTGCGAAATTTGGGAACCATCATAACTTCCTAAGAAATGAGACAAGCCTAGAACAGAGGTTTATAACTACAGCTCAAGGTGGTAAGGTAGAAGAAGGCGAAGCTATTAAATTTATAAGAACAAGGGTGACAGAAAAATTTCAACAAAAAGCGCCTTATGCACCACATTAGACAAACATAGATCAAGTGGCGACATTCTTACAACGAGAATGGGAAATGGTTGAGAAGAGGGTTCTTAGTAGTACATCAACAGGGCATTCCAATTACGCTGATATAGACATTGGGTCAGAAGTCTAAACAGACTTTGAGAGGGGCAGGGTGCAAAACAATAATCGATGGTGAAGTCCCCGATGGATGGAAACTTAGCAGGCTGAGCATGATCTATAAAGGGAAGGGGGCCAAGCGGACATAAACAACTACCGTCCTATAACAGTGACATCAGTGGTCTACAGGCTGGCGATGCAGATTATAAAAGAAAGACTGCAGGCATGGATAGAGGTTGAGGGGGTGCGGGGGGAACTCCAGAATGGGTTTCGGAAACACAGGAGGTTAGAATACAATCGGTTCTCACTGACAAAGTGCATCGAAATATCGAAAAGGAACACACGCCCCTGCGGCTAGCATTTTTGGATATCAAGGGAGCGTACGATAGTGTGGTTCAAGAGGACTTGTGGGGAATACTAGGCACACTGGGTGTGGAAGATGGAGTCACTAATATTTTAAATGCAATCATTAAAAGCAACAAGGTAGTTTTAAAGTGGGAAAAACAGGTATCCAAGCCTACAGAGGTGAAACGGGGACTTAGGCAGGGGTGTCAACTGTCATCCTTGTTATTCATGATGTACCTACAAGAATTAGAGGCCAAACTAGAGGGAAGTGGACTTGGCTTGAACCTCTCTTTAGTCAAACAAGGAAAACTGATTGATCAGGCACTATCAGCATTAATGTACGCAGATAATATATTGCTAATGGCCGACAACAAGGAAGATTTGCAGAGATTGATGACTTTGCGGTAATGAGGGAGATAGGTTAGATTTTATATTTATTAAGGAAAATTCAGCAGTCATGATATTTAATGATGACGAAGGTAGTGAGCTTAGAACACAGGAGGTCACGCTAGAAGTAACAGATAAATACAAATATCTGGGCGTATGGATAAGCAATGCGACCGAGTACATAAGGGAACACGAAATATTCGTAATGACGAAAGGTAACAGGAATGCAGCAGTGATGAAAAACAGGGCAATGTGGAAATACAATAGGTATGATGTTGTGAGAGGAATATGGAAAGGGGTCAGGGTTCCTTGTCTAACGTTCGGCAATGCTGTCTTGTGCATGAGATCAGAAGTTCAAGCAAGATTAGAAATTAAGCGACGTGGAATAGGTAGGGTTAATCTGTTCGGCGGATTCAAGATCGTGCAAGGTGGTGCAAGGTTAGTTGGTGCAGAAACAGCGCGCAACGAGAGATAAGTTTCTCTTCAATTGTTTGTGTTTGTGAACACCATCGTTATTTTTTCTCTCCTTATCAATAATTAGCGATGCGAGTAGTGTAGGTGTGGGACACGGGCAACGTTGTAGTGACGTTGACCACGTGAACGGGCTAGGTGGCTGTTTTGAAGAAGGTCGGGGCGCCTGGTTAGTTGTCAAAGAGCTAGAGTTGAACACGAAGGGGACCTAGTGAGAGGCTACAAGCGAAATCGAACACGTATGTGTGCGGTGTAGGTGGCAGCTTCAAACAGTTGTTGAGTTAGGAGAGTTAACGGAGGCGGCTGAATAGCGCTATTAGGGTTGAAGGTAGTCTTGTCGGGCACACGGTCCGATGGTCGGGCGGGCGATGGCTAAGGAGGCTTGGAAAACCACGAGCGAGAGTGAGCTGGTGCAGTGCGAAGAATGCAATTGCTGGTGCTAAATAGATGAGACAGCATTCACGAGTTTGGCTGACGCGCAGAAGGCGAGTTTCGTGTGCAGGCTGTGCGAGTCACTGAAGGTGGCCGTGCAGCGCATGGAGGCTAACATCAATGGCTTCAGGGGGAGCTTAGGGCGGAACGGGAGCAGAAGATAGAGCTCCAAAAACAGCTCGGAGCGTCGCGTGAGCGGGAGGAGGCTACCGCCAACCTATTAGAGCAAATGAAGGGCGACCTTCGAAAAAAACGGGAAGTGCGGACCGAGCTAGAGCAGCGGGTAAAGGAGCTAATGGCGTTTTGCTCCGCCCATGAGCGGTGTGAGACGGAAGGCGTGGGTAGCGGAGAAGGCGGCAGGCGGGAAGGAACAGGCGAGAAGGGAGGTCAGGGGCCGCAGTGTCTTGCCACAGCACGGAGGCTCCGACAACATATGGCTCGGTGGCGCAGCGGTCTTCAAGCGGAGCATAAACACAGGACAGACGGCAGAGAGAGAAACAGGTGAAGCAAACAGGGGTGCCATCACAAACAGGAAGCCAGTGATTGGAGCGTAGAAGGGTCCTAGTGGTGGGGGACTCTAACGAGGCCAGGGTTAGGGATGGTGTCTTCGGTGGAGGCACAGTCAGGGAACAGCATGGTGGATGCACTGGCCAATGCTCGAAAGGTTGTATAAAACAGCATGGAGGGCGAAAATCTAGTCATTATCTATGCTGGGCTTAATGATGTGTTGAAGGGCAAGGATGAGAACCTTCAAATATAGTTGAAAGATGGGATGCGTAAGCTCTGAGAAGCCTCTGAGGGTGTGCATGTGACCATATGCACAGTCCCAGAGGTCTGGGGGCAGTCTCGTGAGACTGAAAGGAGGGTAGTGGAGGCCAACGGTGTGATCAAGTGTATGAGCCGGCAACTCGGATACAGCGTAACGGAGGTGAAGCAAGACGTGTACGAGCCCGGTGCTCGCCCCTTTGCACAGGATGGCATTCACTACAGTGGTGCGACGGGCAGGAGGGTTGGGAATAGGATGGGTCGTCAATCCACAGGTTGTTTAGGGGGTCTCAGAGCTCTGAGACCAACAGTGTAGCCGAAGACGGTTCTAAAGGGGCACAAATATTAGAGCCACATGGAGGCCGCGGGAGAAAAAATCGACGTAAGCACACGGGACGAGCTAAGTCAGACATAGGCTATATTAAGGCAGATGTCGAAGCACTACCAGCCATGAATGAGTATTTTGTGAACGCTGGCGACTACACAGACTCATTTTGTGGAGTAACAGATCTGCCTGTAGCAGATAATAGCGTCTATCACACTCACTCTTCCTTACTCCGGTTACACCTTGTGAACTTGAAAACTTATCCTGTAAAATACGTGACAATGTTGCTGCAGGTGTTGACGAAATAGCAGCCAGCCCGATAAAATATGTAGCGTCACCAATTTCACACCCTCTTTCATACATCACGAACACTATGTTAGAAACTGGCATTTTTCCTTCAGAACTAAAAATAGCCCGCGTTTGTCCTATTCATAAAAAGGGTGCCAAAATGTATTATCGAACTACCGCCCGATATCGGTTCTGCCGGTACTCTCTAAAGTTTTTGAAGGAATAATTGATTGATTGATTGATTGATTGATTGATATGTGGAGTTTAACGTCCCAAAACCACCATATGATTATGAGAGACGCCGTAGTGGAGGGCTCCGGAAATTTCGACCGCCTGGGGTTCTTTAACGTGCACCCAAATCAGAGCACACGGGCATACAACATTTCCGCCTCCATCGGAAATGCAGCCGCCGCAGCCGGGATTTGAACCCGCGACCTGCGGGTCAGCTGCCGAGTACCTTAGCCACTAGACCACCGCGGCGGGGCGTTTTTTTTTGAAGGAATAATACACTCCAGACTTGATTGCTTTTTCACTAAGCACCTGATAATCAATAAAAAACAGTATGGGTTTCAAAGGGGTAAGTCTACGGAGTTGGCGCTGTGAGATACGAAAGATGAAATATTAAAAAACATGGAAAACACAACCTACACCATAAGTCTTTTCGTTGACTTGAAAAAGGCCTTTGACACAGTCAAATATGATATTCTGATATCTAAGGTGCATGATTATGGTGTAAGGGGTGTGGTAGCTAAATTAATAACAAGTTATCTTGCCGAAAGAAAACAATATGTTAAGGTGGGTAATCTTGTTTCCCCATTGAAAATTGTAAAAAAATGACGTACCACAGGGTTCAATCTTTGGACCGTTACTATTTATAACATATATTAATTATCTGTGTGACATTCGACGATCCCCAAAATTGATTATTTACGCTGACGACACCAACATATTTTTTACAGGTAGAATACTCATGCACCTTGAAACTGAAGTAAATGATTACTTACTCAAATTGGAAAATGGCTTCATCAAAATAAGCTTATGCATAATATATCTAAAAGTAAGTACATAGTATTCCAGCATATCAAGAAGCCATACGAGGATGACGTTGACATCTTTTTCAAAAGCAAAGGCTGGCGCAGGTTAAATTGCAAAAATTTCTCAGAGTGCGGTTTCAAGAAAATTTATCTTGGAATACTCATGTTGATATTCTCGCATCCGAACTAAGTAAGACTGTTGGGTGTATAATTAAAATAAATCCACTTATACCAATTTGGCTAAAAAAGATATACTATGCTCTTTTTTATTTGCGTTTATATTATAGTATGCTAGTATGGGGCACTACAAGTGAGAAGAATTTGAATAAACTAGAAATCTTGCAGAAAAAGTTATCCGCCTATTCGATGATTATTATGGTAACCCAAGTGAGATGCTTAGCGGTCCATTATTCATAAAACATGATATACTCTAAGCAAGATGGGTGTATGAACATAAACTATTACTTTACATTTATAAAAACAAATTCCCCACTATTACGGCAGAGGAAGGCGCACTCAAATACTCACTCCATAGGCAACAAATTCGCGTTCCTGCTACTATAGGGCTGGATATGGTAGAGCCCTAATTGCATACCGCGCCCCACAGCTTATAAATCATTTAGGTGAACAATTAAACTTTAACCTCTCATTAACGTAATTTAAAAATCACATAAAACATCTCCTTATTAATTGAGTATAGTAAACATCATGTTTCCAATAAAATTCTGGCTAGGTTCCACATATACTCTCACCTTTAGGTACAACACGCGTGTATATAGAGTAGTATGTACGTACATATGGGCAGATGTTTGTATGAATATATGAGTGTTTTATATGACTATATCAATGTGTAAGTATGTGTTTTTTCGGATATGTAATGAAAAGAGCCTAGATGTGTGATTCTGTGTGTCTATGCAGCCTATTTTTTGTACCTATTTGTCACCTATTTTTGCTTTTATGCTATTTCTGTGTTCTGTTATTATGCTGCTCCTTGTATTGTGATAATTATTATTCAAAGTAGCACTCTTTGCGGAACTTTTTTCGCGTAGCGAAGCCACGTCAGGCCGAATGGCCTTTAGCTTCGCTTCGTTTTTTTGTATCTCTCCAGAAATAAAATCTGTTCATTCATTCATTCGTAACTGATAAAGGCCATCAGGAGTGATGAATGCGGTCTTCTCGCGGTCCATCTCTTCGACGGCTATCTGCCAGTATTCTGACCGAAGGTCAATAGTTGAAAAATAAGTAGCACCGTACAGGCAGTCGAGGGCGTCGTCGATGCGAGGTAAAGGATAAACGTCTTTTTTGTAATTTTATTGAGGTGACGGTAATCGACACAAAAGCGCCATGTTCCATCCTTTTTTTTTACCAAAGACGACTGGAGAAGCCCAGGAGCTGCATGAAGGCTCGGTAATGTTTTTCGCAAGCACTTTGCCTACATAATGTTGGAATATTGCACGCCCCGACGCAGAGGCATGGTAGGGGCGTCGGTGAATGGGAGTTTCATGGCCAGTATTTATGCGATGAGTAACAATAGTCGTTTGGCCTAAAGAGTTGCTGGCAAGGTCGAAAATGCTACGATAGCCCTCAAGAACGTGGCAAAGCGCTGCAGCTTGCTCAGACGTGAGGTCCGATGACACCATTCGCTCGATGTCGGCACCCCAAGAACGTGATGAAGTGGAACCACTGACTGAGCTGCAGCAATCGTCAACTCTGAAGGGCTCAACATGGTCATCTTCGAGAGTGGTAATATTGGCCAGGGAGATACCCTGTGGTTGAACTTGGTTGGTGAGTGAGAAGTTCACCAGTGAAAGGAAGGTGCGGTTTTCGTAATCGTCAGAATCATATGCGGCACAGCAACCCCATGCGTAAGCATCACGGCAGGAATTGGGGCCACAATGTAATCACCATCAGGTACTGGCGGCGTGGAGGATATGTCGGCATGTGTGGCAGAGTTAGGCGGGAGGCGCGTGAAATCAATGCAGCAGAGGCTGGTTTGCGGTGGGCTGGTCGGGTCGGAAAAGAGAGGTTAATCGAGATGGAGAGAGCCAGCTGAACAATCTACGAGGGCCGAGTGCGTGGCTAGAAAATCCATACCGAGTATGAGTTCATGAGGGCAATGTTCGATGACGGCGAAAAGAACGACAGTGCTTCTCTCCCCAATAGACACTCGCGCAGAGCACATGCCAAGAATGGCGGCAGTTCCTCCATCGGCGACTCGTACAGCTCGGTTGAGGGTGGGCGTGACAACTATTTTAAGTCAGCGGCGAAGGTCAGCACTCATAATGGACACATGCGCGCCAGTATCTATCAATGCACTCACATGAACATTGTCGACAGTAACGTACAAAAGGTTCCGGTTCGTCGTTAACGTCAATCGAGGATTTTTTACGAAGGTCGTCAACGCAGCTCCGCCTCCAGAAGCTGCACGGCCTAGTTTTCCGGTCGGAGGTGCTGCGAATAGGTCGGGGATGCAGCACGGCATTGTGGGGGCGACAGAGACTGACGACAAGCAGAGGACAGTGACCGGCCGTAGCGAGGTCTGCTCAGAGGTGCTGCGGGAGCAGAAAATGGGGTCGGCGTTGATGGAAAAATTGATGGGGACGACTGGCGGACAGAAGTGGAGTGATACTGATGTGCATAATGGGACGGTGGAGCCCAGCGGCTGCGGCAGTGACGAGCGATATGACCAACGCGTCGACAGTTAAAACATATGGGCCTGTCATCAAGAGTACGCCATTCGGACGGATTGCGTTGTATGCGAGGAGCAGAAGGGGGACGATAAGAAGGCTCAGCAGAGTATACATCAGGGACAGGATGTAGGCCGACATTCGATAGCTCTTGACGAACGACGGCTTGTATCAAAGAGATCATGATCGGGAAGGCGTAGGCGTCGGTAATGACGTGGGTACCGGTTGTGCTGCCTCGAACCCTCGACGAATGATGCGCGTCAGGTTGTCACATCGAGGGGCCTGGTGGAAGGCGTCGTCACACGAAGAAGTTGCCGCTGTGTTGGAAAGGCGCACGATGCTTTGGGCTACGCGGCGGGCTTTAGCTTGTTCGAGACGTCGATATTCTTTAAGGATGGTGTCGGTGCTCGAGACGTAGTTAAAAACCAGCAGGTTGAAAGCATCGTCGGCCATGCCTTTCAAGACGTGGTTAACCTTTTCGTCTTCCAACATTCTCTGGTCGGCCTTGGAACAAAGGACCAAGACGTCAAGAATGTAGGAGACGGAGGATTCGGTAGAAGACTGGGCCCGTGTGGCAAGGGTCTTCTTCGCAGCGAGCTGACGTCCAGATAAATCGCCAAACAGGTCGCGTATCTTTTTTTTGAAAAGATCCCCGCTCGGGCTTTCAAATCATGTTCGGGGAGTGCCGTCCATGTAGAAAAGCACGTTGGCGAGCCTGAGCGTGGGAACCCAGCGGTGAGTAGCACCGACGCACTCGTACCGGTTCAGCCAAGTGTCAAGATCGATCATACCATCACCGGAGTAAGTGCTGGGATCCCGGAGGTGCGGAATTGTGACGTAAGTGGTGGCTTGGACTGATGAGGGTGGTGTAGAGAAAGTACCAGCAGTCGAAGCAGTCGAAAGGTCGCCGATGGTGCGACCGCTGCGCGTCTCCATCGAGGTACGGGGGTCGTGCACCTCCACCAATAATGTTACGAGTAATTTCTTTAATAATCTATTTAGAACGCACAGAACTCGACGAACAAGATGGCGCCAGTCCATCATCAAACGAAACTCACTTCGTCCTTCTTTTTCATGCAGCAGTGTTTAGTGGATGTTATGCATCAATAGTGCTACGGTATGAGCCGGGCTGTAGTATGTGCCGGGTAGGTAGAAGAAAAAGACGTCGTTGTCTGGTGCGATCTGAGGACTCCATCTTTACCGCGACTGCGGAACTTCATCCTCACCCTGTAAATAAATCCACCTATTCTTTAATTGAACCGTGACAGTTTTGTGGTGGAGGTGCTGGGTAATCAACCAACCAACACGACGCTTCAAGCACCTGATCTACGACGAAGCCACCGCCTTGCTGGACTGCTCCCGTTACCACTGGCAGCTGAGATGTCTCACGGCGAAGAAGGAAACCGGATCCCCGCAGCTGCAGACCTTCTACCTGTCCCAGCAGCACCACTAGTGCCAGGTTCGCGTGCGGCTGGTCCCTGGTTGCATCAGGATCTGATAGTGCCTCGCACATTCGGTGGCAAATCTGGCGAGGACGTGGACGCCTGGCTCACACACTACAAACGGGTGAGAAAATACTACCAGTGG